>NW_017619666.1:1272510-1531928 GCF_001879475.1 Ipomoea nil | reverse complement strand
ATGTTGTAATTTTCAGCAATTTCATAATTGTTATGTTGTTTATAGAAATTACAAATTTATGTTCTAAAATATTAAATAACTTATGTTATGTGTATTTAATTTATAAAATAGATATTTATGATATATAATATTTAATTATATATTTAAACGTGGTTCACACTAAATTGTGGTCCAAGGTACACAATATTTTTGGTCCATGGACCACCATGTAATTTGCCTTTTAATGTGTCTTACTGACACTAATTACATGAATATGTTGTATTGTCTTACAAGTGTAAGTGCGTTATGTGTACCAAAATGTGAATAAATTTTGTAGTACGATATTTATTTTTTATGATAATGTTACTCATTGTCCACACAAATTTGTCCAGGATGATCCACTGCCATAAATTTTAATATAATTTATGCCTTATAATTTTTGCCTTTTCAATTATAAATTGTGTACACAAAAATTGAAATTAATTATGTGATGTGTAATTAATTGGCAAACTTTCGAATTTTGTTAACTTATTATGTTTATGTGTACTTAATTTATAAATTTGCTACTTATGTTATTTTAATACAATGAATACTACACATTATCAGTAAATTGATGGAACAACAAATATTTTGTCTTTTAATTTGAACGTGATTTATATCATTTACAAGTTTATGTGGTTCAATTTCAATTTTATTAGGTTATGTGATGTGATATGAATTTACGTAATGTCATAATTTTTATTTTTATAATTTGTTATTCTATTTCACAGAGAATACTTGCTTGACTTCACCATCAACAAGTAATGATTCGCATAATGTAGAGCAACCTACACCATTGCCGCCGAACACGTCCTTCAATTGCTTGGTGTTTGACTGAAAATATCACACCATTGAGTAACATCACAAACGGTAAATCATCTACAATTGAGTGATATACATTATTTGTGAATGTACATATCCTGTTTATTATATTATGATCGAATATTATTGTCAAATTATTTGGTTGTATTAATATTATATAAGGCATATTAATGTTTATGAATTACATATGATTACAGTAGGTTCTTCCCAAACACACGTAATTTCTTCCAACCGGCAAGGAATTGTTCTTGAAGTGAAACAAAACACAATATCCACCATACCGGAGTCGTGCTTAACTGGTAACGTCGTAGACTAATATGTTATATAATCTTAAAACATTTAAAAGATAGGTATATTTGTTAATTTGAATATTGTATTAAATTTAGGTTGTAGATCACCACATCAAGTTCATATTGGTAAAACAATACATGGTTCGGCAATTGAAGAAGGACATGTAATTCAAAGAGATTTGCTATCAGCCTTTGAAGAGGAGTCTGTCCCTTTACGTCTACAAATTCGCAATGACGTCATACCAGGTAACATTACTAACCAAATATGTTTTTAACGAATTATACTAAACTCAAATTGAACGCTGTCATTCAGTTCATATTCATTTATAGTAATGTTTATATATTCAGATTTAAACATTCCGATTGACGATGAGGAATCTATCCCTTTACGCAGTCCAATGCCAAACCCGTGCATACCAGGTACTCTTATGACCTGTATATTTTCGTAACGAACGCTACCATAGTCAAATTTAACACTTGCACATTTCATTAGTTAATTAAATTTTTTTCGTTCGTATACAGATTTAAACATAACAATTGACGATGAAACGCATAACTTCGATACCGGAACATCCTCTGTTCATGCAAATGGTATTTTTGTTCGTATACATATTTAAACATAGCGATGCATGTACACTTTTTTTGGAAGAATATTTAAACAACAATTTGTTTGCAGAAGAGTATTATGATTTCGGTGATGCAAGCAATAGTTGTGTCCATTGTGGGGCGTTGTTTTGGGTCGAGGAAAGGAAGAAAAACTATTCCTCTAAAGGTCCACTGATGTTTCCATTGTGCTGCAACAATGGCAAGATTAAGTTACAGGAGAATGCGTTGCTACCTAAAGGTATATTTGACCTATTTTTTGGCAATGATGAATTATTAAAAAAATTCCTCCAGGACATCAGAACATACAATGCCATGTTTTGCTTCACATCAATGGGCGGAAAGATAGACAAGAGATTGAACAAGGGCGGAGCACCACCTGTGTTCAGGTTAAGTGGTCAAAACTATCACTTAATGGGCAGTCTCCTACCAGAAGACGGAAAAGAACCACATTTTGCTCAGTTGTACATATACGATACGGCAAATGAAAAGAACAACCGTATAAAGGCTGTGAGGTAAGCATAGAACTTTTTTTTCAATTAAAATGTGATATTTTATCTATCAGCTTAGCAATGCATTGATGCGTGATTGTAGGGGTAGAGTTGATCAAGATGACATTCACGTAGAAATAGTGAATGTCATTCAGAATGAGTTGGATCAAAATAATGTTTTGGTTCAGTCTTTTCGGATGGCTAGATCTGAGCTTGATAGTAACCCATGCGCTGAAGTCAAAATAAAGTTATTAGGGAAACGCACTAAAGATGCAAGGACATACAACCTGCCTCAAGTGTCTGAAGTAGCAGCGTTAATAGTTAGAGATCTGGATACCAGTATTAGTGAGCGTGATATTGTTGTTCAAGCTAAAGGTGGGAAATTGCAAAGAATTAGTGAATTAAATCCTTCATACCTCCCACTGCAATACCCCCTGTTGTTTCCATATGGTGAAGATGGATATCGGGAAGACATTGCATTCTCTAACGTACATAGCAGTCGTTCAGCTGGTGGTCGACATAGGATTAGTCCCAGGGAGTATTTCTGCTATCGGTTACAGACAAGAGATTCTATTACCAGTACGTTGTTATTTGCAAAGCGCCTGTTACAACAGTTTGTGGTAGATGCATACACGATGGTGGAGTCTGGAAGACTCATTTATATCAGGACACATCAAAAAAGCTTAAGATGTGAATCATACAGTGGATTGACTGATGCTTTAACCAGGGGTGAAGTAAACCCTGCAGCACAAGGTCGAAGAATAATACTACCCTCAAGTTTCACAGGTGGTTCTCGGTACATGATACAAAACTACCAAGATGCCATTGCAATATGTAGATGGATTGGTTATCCGGATCTATTTATAACATTTACATGCAACCCAAAGTGGCCTGAGGTACAACGTTTTCTAAAAGATCGCAGGTTGAAAGCCGAAGACCGACCTGACATAATCTGCCGTTTGTTCAAGATGAAGTTGGATTCTTTGATTGCTGATTGTCGAAAGAATAAACTTTTTGGCTCTGTTGCTGGAGGTAATATTTTAGTTTAAGTTCACACTCATGTGTTTACAATTAAGAAAAATTACCATACGTTGATTTTTTTTTTTTTTTTGTTTCTGTTACAGTTATATATACAATTGAGTTCCAAAAGCTGGGTCTCCCTCATGCTCATATATTGCTTTTTTTGGGAAAGAATCAAGACGTTAGTGATGTTGTTACGCTAGATAAGATAATTTCTGCAGAGATACCAGATGAAAAGACAGATGTGCAATATTACAAAGCGGTGGAGGAATTTATGATGCATGGGCCATGTGGAAAAGCAAGGACAAATTCTCCATGTATGGTAAATGCACGATGCTCGAAACATTTTCCTAAGAGATTTGTTGAGAGTTCTACATTTGATGCTGATGGGTACCCGGTATATAGAAGGAGAGACAACGGCAATATAGTTACAAAGAACGGGATCGCATTGGACAACAGGTATGTTGTACCACACAACAGACATTTATTGCTTAAGTATAAGGCTCACATAAATGTGGAGTGGTGCAACCAGTTACGCTCAATCAAGTACCTGTTCAAGTACGTTAACAAGGGTCATGACAGAGTAACTGCAGAATTCTACAACACAACCGGTGATGAAGAAAAGGGGAAAGCAATAGATGAGATCAATATGTACTACGATTGTAGGTACATATCACCATGTGAAGCAGTTTGGCATTTGTTTGGTTTTGATATACAGCTTAGGGCGCCTTCAGTTGAAAGGTTAAGCTTTCACCTTCCAAATCAACAGAGCGTGATATTTTCAGATGACGATCCTGTCGAGAACATTGTAAATAGACCAACAATAGCACAAAGCATGTTCTTAGAATGGTTTGAAGCGAATAAAACTTTCCCAAATGCAAGAGAGCTAACTTATGTTGAAATGCCCACAAAATTCGTTTGGAAGAAAGACGTCCGAAAATGGCAACCAAGGAAAAAAGGTTTCTCAATTGGTCGGATATTTTATGTTCCCCCAGCTACTGGCGAAATATTTTATTTGAGGTGTCTCTTGAATAAAATACGTGGGCCTATAAGTTTTGAAGATATCAGGACTGTAAATGGTGTCATCTATGACTCATTTCGAGACGCGTGTTATGCAAGAGGTTTAGTTGATGACGATAACGAATATGTTGATGCAGTTGAAGAAGCCAGTCATTGGGCGTCAGCAGATCAACTGAGGAGACTATTTGTTACATTGCTAATGAGTAGTTGCATGGGTAAACCTGAGACCGTTTGGTATGCTGTGTGGCCACATTTGTCAGATGATGCACAATTCAATATCCGGAAACAATTGCACAATAGAGGTACTCATACATTCCACCACTACTTTTCGTTATATTAATATCACCATATAAAGTTAAATTAAATCTAGGGATGTTAAATATTAAACTCTATATAACATTATGCAGATTTTGTGTTGAGCGATTCGCATAAAATGAACTTTGCTTTAGTGGAGATTGAAAAACTATTATCTATTCATGGAAAGAGTTTGAAGGACTATCCTGAAATGCCTGCTGCAAGCTGTACTGCATTACATATTATATCGAACAGGTTTATACAGGAGGAATTAGCATACGACTGTTTGGAACAAGAGAAAGATAACCTGGAGTTGGTAAGTCAATTAACTGATGAGCAAAAGGTCATATACAATGAGGTGTTAACCGATATTGATGGCCAGTTAGGAGGTTTATTCTTCGTTTACGGTTATGGAGGTACTGGAAAGACTTTTTTGTGGCGTGCATTGTCTTCCGCACTAAGGTCTAAAAGAGAGATAGTGTTAAATGTTGCATCCAGCGGTATAGCGTCGCTTTTATTACCAGGAGGCAGAACTGCACATTCTCAATTTGCCATACCGATTTCTGTTAATGAAGATTCAACCTGCAATATAAGTTACGGCAATCAGCTGACCGAGCTTATTGTGCAAAGCAAGTTGATCATATGGGATGAAGCTCCAATGATGCACAAATTTTGTTTTGAAGCCCTAGTTCGAACTATGAGAGATTTGATGCGTTTCCAAAATCCAAGGAGTTATGACATGACATTTGGTGGTAAAACAGTGGTGCTAGGTGGAGATTTCAGACAAATTTTACCAGTCATTCCGAAGGGTACTAGACAGGATATTGTCCGTGCTAGCATTAGCTCCTCATATCTATGGAAATCCTGCAAAGTATTGCGACTGACTAAGAATCTACGACTAAGAAGTGTACAATCAGAAATCGAGTGTCGAGAGATCGACGACTTTGCAAAATGGATAGCTAATATAGGTGATGGAACGGTCGGTATTCAATTTGATGGTGGGTCAGATATTACAATTCCTGAACGTTTATTGCTCGAGTGTGAGGATGACCCTATTGCCACAATTGTTGATAGCACCTTCCCGAATTTTAGACAAGGGATGGTTGATCTGTCATACCTCAATGATAGTGCAATTTTGGCTCCAACATTGGATGTCGTAGATAGCATTAACGAATACATGAATGACCATAATCCGGCTGAGGGAAAGACATATTTGAGTTGTGATTCTGTTTGTAAATCAGATTCAAATGTTGATATGTTAGCAGATTTGCACACTCCAGAATTCTTGAATGGCCTTAGATGTTCTGGAGTACCAAATCATGCTTTGACATTGAAAGTTGGGTCACCTGTTATGCTTTTGAGAAATATTGATCACACACTAGGATTATGCAACGGTACAAGGTTGATTGTTACTAGGTTAGCTGATCACGTGTTGGAAGGCAAGATCATGAGCGGTACAAATGTTGGAACAAGAGTATTAATTCCTAGAATGTCACTGACACCGTCAGATCCGAGATTGCCTTTCAAATTTCAACGGAAACAATTCCCGTTGATGCTATCTTATGCCATGACAATTAATAAAAGTCAAGGACAAACACTTTCTAGAGTGGGATTGCTGTTGAAAAAACCTGTCTTTAACCATGGACAATTGTACGTAGCGGTTTCAAGAGTCAGTAGCCCAAGGGGTTTGAAAATTTTAATTTGTGATGAAAATGTACAATGTCTTAATACGACTAAAAACGTTGTGTACAATGAAGTATTCAACAATGTATAATATAATACGCAATGTTTTATTCCTATTTTTCGTTCGGTTAGTAATTGTAGTTTTCTTTTTATTATTATTTTATACGACTTTTCTATATAATATATACGTACCTTTGCATCGCAGTGGGTTCAACAAATACAGTGTAAAAGAATTAAATAATGTCCAATACAAATTAAAAATTCATTATTTCAAATATAGTAAGTACTAAAAATCTATATCTTTTCATATAAGTAGATTATACTTAATATAATACACAGTATATATATAGCCGTGCATCGCACGGGTGCAACTACTAGTTTAGGTAAATGGAGCAAACCATTTGACCAGTTCCTTACTATTTAATGTGTTGACCGTGGGACAGAGGATTAGTTATACAATTGCTATTCACAAATAATTATTCTAAATGGCCAATTGTCATATAGTGTGAATAGTATCCCAATTACCATTCTAAATGGATGGTCATCCGCTTGAACCTGGATAGTGAAGGCTTTTTCTTTGGGCTGAAAATATTTGAGAAAATATAGAACACATTCTAAAGGCAAATTATGCTGTGCATCCGTATGCACCCTGCATGGTGCATATGGATGCAAAAACGACGTCGTTTTGCATAAAACGAGCGCCCTACATAAAAAAATAAAAAAATAAAAAAAAAATCAGTTTCGATTCCCAGCAACAACATTATGTTATTCATTTTTAGTTCATTCATTTTGGATTTTTTAGTTATGAAATTCTGGAATTGTAGTTATGCAATTCTGGATGTGTAGTTATGAAGTTATGGATGTGTAATTATGAAGTTATGGATGTGTAGTTATGCAATTCTGGAATTATAGTTATGCAATTCTAGAAGTGTAGTTATGCAATTCTGGATGTGTAGTTATGCAATTCTGGAAGTATAGTTATGAAATTATGGATGTGTAGTGAAATTATGGATGTGTAGTTATACAATTCTGATTTTTTTTTTTTTTAAGTTAGACGCCAAAACGACGTCGTTTTTGCATCCGTATGCACCATGCATGGTGCATACGGATGCACAGCATAACGCTCCCATTCTAAATGGATGGTCATACGCTTGAACCCGGATAGTGAAGGCTTTAGATGGCAAATTATATCGTGCACCGCGGTGCATAATCGATTACGCACCGCGCATCAAACACTACATTGTGTCTAAACCGACACTGTCAAAACGACGTCGTTTTATTTAATGAAAAGAAACAGAATCTTCGCAAAAAATAACTCTGTTCTTCAGTTTCATTTTGTATACACTGCAGTTTCAGTTCAAGACAACTACAATTTTATTTCGATATAACTACAGTTTCATTCAATCTTTATACACTCAAATATGTGAAAATGTTATTTAATTTTATTTTATATACACTATAATTTCATTAAAACACAACTACATGATCATTTGAATATAATTACAGCTTTATTGTACAATATACACTCAAATATGTGAAATGTTATTTAGTTTCATTTTATATATATTGTAGTTTCATTTCACCACAACTACAATATCATTTTGATATAACTGTAGTTTTATTTGATAATATAAAAATAATACGTGAGTCAGTATCGATTTAGACACACTGTAGTGTCTGATGCACGGTGCATAATAGATTATGCACCGCGGGGCACGTTATAACGACCCGCTTTAGATTCTTTGGGCTAAAAATATTTGAGAAAATAAAGAACATATATACTTTATAAAAAGTCACGAGTATTTCAAAACAAAAAATTACTCCAAATGTAATAAAAAGACAAATCACACAAATACCATAACTATCCAAACATTTAATTACCAAATCATTCATCCAAAAGGTTGAACCCCAACCCTAAGGGCCCCCCACACCCCGCCCCGACAGAGCATTTGGGAGAATGTAAATCATGGTGACTCAACTGAACATGAACCACAGAGGCTAGACCGGTGCACACTGCGCACAAGGAGCTCCCTCACTTTGAGAGGTTGCTCACACACTGCCGCTGGTGAGACTATCCAAACATTTAATTACCAAATCATAAATATATATAATGCTACTTTTCTTGAGTTAATTGTAATATGTAACTTATGAATGTTAATATTCTCTGTATTATTTGCACTAAAATTTATAATAAGTGTCGAAACTTGTATATGCATGTATGTTTATATACTCTCCAGAATATATGTTTTCTGTCAATATGTTTATATTTCCCCCGTTTTATGTGTTAAAAATCCCCGAACTACATATCAAAATCTATATTCCGAAAATCAAAATTGAAAATATATGAATGATTTATGAGTACAAATAATTGTTGTTTACATATTGTGTATGTTTTTTTTTACTGCAATTTTCGAAACATATCTGTGTTTTTTTTACATACTGTGTTTTTTCCCAAACATCTGTAAATAAAATTAATAAATAAAATCAATCAAACCTCGATGATCGGAGTCGATGGCTCGATTTGTGTTCACGATTTCAACGATCGGCGATGGCGGAAGCGGCTTAGTGCGCCAACGTTTGGTGATTGGCGGCGCCGCTGCTCTGAGATGGTAATGACGATCGGTGGTAGTGGCAGCGATGGAGGCTCCGGGCTGATCGGCGACGACAAGCTGTGATAGAGGTTCCGGCCATAGCGGCGGCACGATTCGACGAACGATCGATGATCTGCCGGTTGCGACGTTGATCAGGCGGTGATGGCAATAGCCTGCCGTTTCTATCTTCTCTTTGCAGGCTAAATTTTTTTAAACCTAATCTTTTATCCCATTTATCTTAATTGGGACAGCATTATTTTAGTTCATTATTCGTTTTTTTCCTTGGGCCAAAAATTGTGATATTTTCTACCATGAGCCTATTATTGGGCCTATTTTTTTTTCTCTCAATCATATTGTGGGCTGGTTTTAGGATAATAAAATATTCCTAATAATTTTTTGTAGATTATGGTTGCCTTAACTAAGCGTGAATTTACTGAATTGGCCCTAGACTGGAGCAACTATTTGACTTGGGCTCTTGATGTTGAGATCTATCTCACATCAACTGAGCTACAAGGTACTATTATTGCTGATTCCACAAGTGATGCGGCCCAGAAGGCCAAAGCACCAATCTTCCTCCGCCACCATCTTAATCATGATCTTAAGAATGAATATCTTACCGAAAAGGACCCCTACATTTTATGGAAATCCCTCAAGGACCGCTTTGATCAACAAATATCACTTGTCCTCCCCCAGGCACAATATGACTGGCTGAATTTGAGGTTCCAAGACTATAAGTCTGTTACCGAATATAATTCAGTATTACATAAAATTGTGTCACAGCTCAAGCTCTGTAAGCAAGAAGTTTCTGACAAAGACTTGATCAAAAAGACTTTGTCCACCTTTCATGCTAGTAACCTTGTACTCCAGCAGCAGTACAAGGCCAAAAAAACTATACCCAGCATGCTGAGCTAGCTGATCTCTGCCCTCCTAGTAGCTGAGAAGCATAACCAGTTGTTAATGTGAAACCATAATGCACGCCCTGTTGGCTCTGCACCAGCGCCTGAAGCACACCATGTTGCCCAGTCGAGCAGCACTAGGGGGGCCGAGGTAGAGGACGAGGAAGAGGTCGTGGAAGGGGTCCGATTCGTGGAGGAAGAAATGGAGGCAACAAGAATCATAACTCCCGCAACAAGCATAGGCAGCCGAAACATCAAGGACAACTAAGCTCATTCGACAATCATTCCGGGCAGCAGCAAGCCTGCTATAGATGTGGGTGCACAGGACACTGGTCTCGTACATGTCGCACCCCGAAGCATTTGGTAGAGGCATATCAGCAAATGATGAAGAAGGACAAAACACAACCTAAAGATGAGTCCCACCATGTTGCGTTACCAGAAGCAAACGCACTTGTTAATGCTGACGATGATGACCTCATGAAGTATGAGCTTGAAGATTTTAGAGACCAAGAATGATTTTTTTCCTTTCCCCAATCCTTGTTTTATGTAATAATCGTGATTTTCCCTCGACGGTTTCTTTCATACTTTTTCAGTGGTTGTGTGCTTTTTGAACGAGTATTCTATGTTCTTTAAATAAATCTTCTAATGAATAAAATATACATCCCTCATTTTCCTAATTACTCGTTTTTCTATAGAGATATGGGGGATGTTTTTGCTTTATGCTTGGTCGATAGTGCAACTACGCACACTGTTTTGACAGACAGAAGATTTTTCAAAACACTCAAAGAACACGAAGGCAAACTCTCAACAATAGCAAATGATAACATTCCTGTTGTAGGCTCTGGAAGAGCTTCACTTATTCTTCCTAACGGAAAGAAGTTAATAATTGAAACCGCCCTCCTATATCATCAATCAAAAAGAACTTTACTTAGTTTCAAGGATATTCGATCAAATGGGTTTCACATAGAAACTAAAACAAAAAACAATACAGAATTCCTTGTCTTGACCAAAACGGTCAATAACCAGAAAAAGGAAATTGAAGAACTTCCTTCTTTTTCTTCAGGCTTGTGTTATTCTTATATCAGGCCCCAAATTTCCTGCGTTTCACTTGCGGTGAAATTTAAAGATACACATTCTTTCGGTCTATGGCTTGACCGCTTAGGTCACCCTGGGCAAACAATGATAAGTCGGATACTTTCTAATTCGACTGGACATAACCTTCTTAGGACAAACATTCTTTCTACAAAAGACTACACTCGTGTTCCCTGTGCAAAGGGAAAACTTACTGTTCGGCCCTCACGTCCTAAGATTGGTTTTGAGTCACCTGTCTTCCTGCAGAGGTTACATGGTGATATTTGTGGACCAATTCATCCATCATCCGGACCATTTCGATATTTCATGGTCCTTATTGATGCTTCCACCCGATGGACACATGTGTGCTTGTTGTCCACTCGAAATATGGCATTCGCAAAATTCATGAGCCAAATCATTAGGTTGAATGCCCAATTCCCCGATTATCCTGTTAAGAACATACGAATGGATAATGCTGGTGAATTCACCTCGTCAGCTTTTGATGATTATTGTATGGCCATGGGGATTAAGGTGGAACATCCTGTACCATATGTCCACACCCAGAATGGTTTAGCTGAATCCCTTATCAAAAGAATTAAGCTAATAGCTAGACCATTACTGCAACGGTCCAGTCTACCAGTCACTTGTTGGGGACACGCAGTATTGCATGCTGTTGAATTGATACAAATCCGGACAACTGCATATCATGAATACTCCTCTATACAACTTGTACGTGGTAATGAGCCAGACATTTCTCATTTGCGTTTCTTTGGTTGTGTGGTTTACGTACCTATACCACCTCCACATCGTACATCGATGGGCCCACATCGTAGGTTAGGTATTTACATTGGGTATGAATCCCCATCTATCATTAAATGCCTCGAGCCCATGACAGCAGATCAGTTTACTGCACAGTTTGCTGACTGCATGTTTGATGAAGATCATTTCCCGGCATTAGGGGGAGAGAAAAGCCCAGCTTCAAAAAAATGCCAGGAAATTTCATGGGATGAAAAAGATCTTCAATACCTTACGAATCAAATTGAACTTGAAGTTCAGAAAATAATAAATTTGCAAAAACTAGCAAATAATCTGCCAAATGCCTTTACTAACTATAAAGGGGTGACTAGGTCCTATATTCCTGCAGAAAATGCTCCATCGAGAATAGTTGTCCCCATAGGAACAAATACTAACACCAACATAACCCAACGCCAGAAACGTGAAAGACCAGTTGGTGCAAAAGATTTAAATCCGCGAAAAACTAAAAATAATAAACAATCACAGTTACTCCAAAATCGTCTTGAAGACGAAATACCCACTGTAAATGCACATGCTACAAATAAATCTAACACTGGGAATACGGAACACCTTCACCAAGATATGATAGCAAATGAGAAATACTTGGTTGAAGTAAGTATAGAATCTGCCATAAACTTTTTCGAAATAGGAGAAAATCTTAATAGAAATGTAACAGTCGTCGACGACCAATTCACCTCTACAATTGCTCTTCACATTTCTTTCAATAATCTGGATCCAGAACCAAAAACTATAGTGGAGTTCCGGAAGCGCTCCAATTGGTTGAAATGGAAAGAAGCAATTGAGACTGAGCTCAACTCGCTAAATAAAAGAAAAGTGTTTAGCCCTCCTGTACTTACCCCTAAAGGCGTGATCCCAGTAGGATCCAAATGGGTATTTGTATGAAAAAGGAATAAACAAAATGAGGTGGTCAGATACAAAGCGAGACTGGTAGCTCAAGGGTTCTCACAGAGACCCGGAATAGATTTTGAACAAACTTACTCTCATGTCTTAGATGGCACATCGTTCCATTATCTAATATCGCTGGCAGTAAAAATGAATTTAGAAATGCAGTTAATGGATGTCGTGACCGCATATTTATATGGGTCATTAGATGCTGACATATATATGAAAATACCCGAGGGCATCCAAAATCCTTTATGTAAAGGAAAAACAAATCAAAATATGTTCAGCGTAAAATTAAAAAAGTCATTATATGGCTTAAAACAATCAGGAAGAATGTGGTTTTATAGATTGAGTGAATTCCTCTTAAAACAAGGATATAAGAATAACGATATCAGTCCTTGCATCTTCACTAAGAAATCATCTGACGGATTTTGTAATATATCCATTTATCACACTAATCCCTACAGGTACCCGTAGTAGGCCGGCCTCCCTACCTAAACCAATCATCATATCGGTCCCTTAGATGATATAAACATCATAGGGACATGCAAAGATGTCAAGAGGGCATGCTTATGTTTAAAGGAGGAATTCGAAATGAAAGACATGGGAAAACCAAGTTTTGTCTCGGCCTGCAGATCGAGCACCTCCCTGAAGGAATATTCATACACCAATCCAAATACACAAACAAATTATTGGAGAGATTCTACATAGATAAGTCACATCCACTTAGTACTCCAATGATAATCCAATCACTTGAAGTTGATATGGACCCGTACAGACCTAAAGAGGATAATGAGGATATTCTAGGACCAGAAGTTCCCTACTTAAGTGCCATTGGAGCACTTTTATATCTTGCCAACAACACTAGACCTGATATTGCTTTTTCAGTAAACATGCTAGCTCGTTTTAGTGTTGCTCCAACCAGAAGTCATTGGAATGGCATAAAACATATCCTCAGATATTTACAAGGTACAAAGGATCTTGGGCTTCTATTTAAAAGAGACCAAGACACCACATTAGTGGGATATGCGGATGCTGGTTTTATGTCTGATCCGCATAATGCTAGATCTCAGACTGGATTTGTATTCCTATCTGGAGGTACAGCTATCTCATGGAAATCAGTTAAACAGACACTAGTAGCTACCTCATCTAACCACTCTGAAATCATTGCTTTATACGAGGCCTCAAAAGAATCTGTATGGTTGAGGTCACTAATACATAATATTCAAGACTCGTGTGGAATAATGAGTATTAGAAAGACCCCCACTGTCCTTTATGAGGACAATGCAGCATGTGTTGCACAAATGAGTAACGGATATGTTAAAGGTAATCTCACTAAACATATTGCACCAAAGTTCTTTTATCCACATGAGCTCCAGAAGAGTGATGACATACAAGTTCAAAAGGTTCAATCAAGCAAAAATCTAGCAGATTTATTTACTAAGTCCTTACCTACTTCTACCTTTGAGAAATATGTTTACAAAATTGGTATGCGTAGGTTAGAAAGATTGTTGTCTTCAGGGGGAGCAACAACATCTTGGCGCACATAAATTATCGGTCTAGAAGACCAATAACTCTTGCGAATCCTGAAGATTAAACCCAGAAGGTTATAGTTGTACTCTTTTTCCCTTAACTAAGTTTTTTTTTCCCACTGGTTTTTCTTAGTGTAAGGTTTTTAATGAGGCAACTAAAGCAACACATGATTATCCATACATCATGTACTCTTTTCTCGACTAGATTTTTCCCACAGGGTTTTTCTAGCGAGTTTTTAACGAGGCATGATTATGGCAAATAATGTCCAAGGGAGAGTGTTGTAAAATCTAATTATGGACATTATTCTAGCATTAATGATTTGAATTGTAACAGCTTGATATTTATGGTATGATTCTAGAATAGCTGTTATATATATGATGTAATGCTGTACAGAGAACTTCAATCAAATAATAAGAATCTTTTTCTCTGTTCTTCATTGTCTTCTTACTGTTCTCATTATTCTTCGTTCTTCACGAGCTAAAGGCTTTCAAACCTGCAATACAACAGAAAGCAATTTATATTCTATTGATTCTTACAAATTAGTTTTTTATACTACAAATTAATCAAATAAAATTGCATCATTATTTGATTTATGAAAATTTATGAGTAGCATATCATTCTTGGAAAAAAACTGGTGCAAATGATTTGTATAAAGTAGCATTACCTTAGGTATTTTTTTTTTCATCAATTAAACTTTTAGAAAAATATTTTTAAAGAATATATTTGATTGAAATAATTTTGCAGAGAAAATTATTAGAATAAGGTCTAAATTGGCCACTGAACGTAACCTGAAAATGCAATTAGATCACCGAACAAAAAAAAAGTGCAATTAGGTCATTGAACACTTCAAATGTATGCAATTTCACCTGATAACAGGTTACTGGCTTACGTGGTAGCTGAATTGGCATTTTTAATAATTTTTTATAATAATTTTTTTTAAAAAAAAAAAAAGTAAACAAAAAAAAACGACGGGGCCGGCGGCCACCCCGTCTCTTTTTTTTTTTATTTCTTTTTTTAAAAAAAAAATTATTATTAAAATTTATTTTAAATGATAAAAAAAATGTCAACTTACCTACCACGTAAGTAGGTACCCTGCTGAAATTGATGGTTACCTTCTATCAGGTGAAATTGCATACATTTGGAGTGTTTAGTGGGCTAATTGCACTTTTTTCGTTCAGTGTCCTAATTGCATTTTCAGGTTACGTTCAGTGTCCAATTTGAACCTTATTTCAAAATTATTTAACATATTTAGTGTTACTCTAAAAATGTAACAATTAATTTACTTGATAAATTAATTAACATGTTAGTTCGTTTAAACTTTTCTAAGATTTTTTTAATGCGAAATATAACCATCCAATTCAAAGTAACCAATAAATAAAAATTTATCCTTTATAGTTTATATATAGTTGTTTCTTAAGCCATGTTTCTTTGTGGCTTAGAGCAACACCAACAACCAAGTTTTTTCATGGTTTTTTGTCATGGCCACATGGGTCGAGTGGAGAGAGAAAGACAATGAAAAAAAAAACATGTTAGATTTCATAAAAGAAAAGAAAAAAGGAAAAATGGTCAATTGAGTAGTGCAATTGGGTCCCTTAAAAAAATTCATTCAAGTCTTTTAAACTGGTAAAATTGTTCAATTAAGTCTAAATTAACTTGTTTAGCTTGGTTTCGAAGGGTTATTTTATGTTGACAACGCAGGGCATGGTGGCAGTTTAGCGTTGCTTTGGAGGAAAAACAATACTGCTACACTCCTGAGCTACTCTAAAAATCATGTGGATGTGGAAGTTCGATTGGGCAATGATAAGGTATGGCGTATGACAGATTTTTATGGTTTTCCAGAGCGAGGTAAAAGAAGGGAATCGTGGGAGCTACTGGGAACACTAAGCGGGTGATCCTCGCTACCTTGGGTTGTAATAGGGGATTTCAATAATCTTCTATATCAACACGAGAAGAGGGGGGGGGGGGGGGGAACCCGCGCCCGGATAGTCTCCTTCGCGGTTTCGGGGAGGCGGTGGATGGGTATGGATTGGCACAGATGGCTATGAGAGGTCATCAGTTTACCTGGGAGAAGAGTAAGGGCACTAGTAATTGGATTGAGGAAAGATTGGATAAGGTTTTGACAACGGCATCGTGGGGGGATGTCAATCACCATGCGGAGGTATAGAACATTCCGACTCGTACATCGGACCACTCGGCTCTATTCCTCAGTATCAATGCACCATGCATGCAAAGGAGAAGGGTTCCGAGGGCTTTCAAGTTTGAGATGGCCTGGTTACTGGATGAGGGGTGTAGGGAGGTGGTTGATACTACTTGGCAGGATTGACGGACTGAGGGTTTGCTGAATTCTCAGCAATATTGTGGACACAGTCTAATGCGGTGGGGTGGCGACCACTTTCAGAAATTTGGAGACCGTATTAAGCAGCTGCGTATGAAACAGGAAGCTATTAGACACAGGCTCCGGATGCGATAACTGTACTGAGTTTCATAATCTCGAAAATCAGTTGTCCCAGTTGAAGACATTGCATGTCCTTCCTCTTGGCAAATGCGACCAATTCTCCTCCCACATGGGTACAAGGTACTGAGCTTCAATATTTCAGTTCTCCATTGATATCCATCCCTCTCCTTTCCTCTGTTTAATAACATCAATCATTTGTGGACAGGTAAAATATTCGAAATTGGTTCAATTGGGGTTAGTAGCTTGGGAGGTCACAGCGAAAGGAAGACTCACTATGTCAATAGATTTGTGGCTGAGTAAGGGAGAATGCCATTGGTTTCCACTTCTGTCAAGGCTGTTGATAGCCGCAACATCTGGTTTTGGTGAGAATTTGAAGGCTTCTATGGTTCTTATGCAACAAAGATTCAATGCTCTTGAGAGTGAGAGAGTTGGTACTTCATCATTACCGTCGTCACAACCGAATTCAACTTGATATGATTTTTCTTTTATGAATTACTATATTGTTATTTAGACATGAATTTGGTGAAGTACAACATTTAATTTTTTGAACTACAAAGTAGTATCATTTTTATATTACAAATTATACTGTATTTTAGTTTGCCTATTAACATTTTAAATACAAATATTAAAATTTTAACAAAATAATAATAATAATTATGAAAATATTAAAATAAAAATAATAATAATAATTTAGAAGAATTGTGATGAAATATAATTTTAGCGATGGAATATTCATTGTAATTATGGCGATGAAATTGGTGACGTAAGATGAAATTTGCAACGGAAAGTTAGCGATGGAATCGCGACGACAATTTTTTTGGTTGTTTTATTACGACGGAATACAAAATTTGCAACGAAAAGGTTAGCGACAGAATCGCGACAATAATTATTTTCGTCACTATATTTCACGATAGAAATACGCAACGGAATATGAGTTTTGCGACGGAATATTTTTCATGCGATGGCGACAAAAGAGACATTTTTGTTGCAAAAATTGCGACGGACTCGCGACGGAATAACTTACGTCGCCTACTTCACGACGGACAATTCCGCCACCATTTCCGTTGCCACTGCTCGCGACGAATTATTTCTGTCATGAAATAAAAATACGACAAGCCTTGACACTACGGAATGGATTCCGTTGCGAAAATGTAAAATTCCGTCGCTAAACGCGATTTGCGACGAAATTTTGCATTATCGTGACGGAATTTTCTGTCGCGAATCGTGATTTTTCTTGTAGTGACTGAGTTTCATAATCTCGAAAATCAATGGTCCCAGCTGGAAGCCTAGGAGGATATTTTCTGGAGGCAGCGAGCAAAGCAACACTGGCTACGTGGTGCTGATGCCAATACAAGATTTTATCACAGGTATGCCTCTGCCCGCAAGAAAAAGAATTTTATTGCCAAATTAAAGAATGATGATGGCGAGTGGGTGGAGGGGGAGAATATGAACGTGATTATTTTGAAAGAATTTTTGCCTCTAGTGATTCTGTATGCAGTGATCCTTTGTTTGATGATTTTAATCCACGGGTTGCCCCGACCCATAATACTACCCTGATGCGCCCTTTTAATAGTGATGAAGTTAAAACAGCTGTATTTTCTATGTTTCTTGATAAAGCTCCGGGGCCAGATGGTATGAATCCGGGATTCTACTAGCATTTTTGGGACGTAGTTAGGGAGGATGTGTATATGTTTATTGTGAACTCCCTCAACTCGCATTTTTTCCCACATGGATTGAATGATACAAATGTGGTTCTGATCCCTAAGAAAAATGTGCCTGAGACGGTAGGGGATATGAGACCTATTGCTTTGAGTAATGTGCTCTACAGAATTATGGCTAAGATTTTAGCCAACCGAATGAAACCGCTTAGGGGAAATCTAATCTCAGAATCTCAGGGTGCTTTTTTTCCAGGCAGATTAATTACAGATAATATTTTGGTAGCTTCGGAGGTTGGCCACTTTTTAAATAGAAAGCAATGAGATAAAGTTGGGTGGGGAGCTTTAAAATTGGATATGGCGAAGGCATATGATAGAATGGAATGGTCGTTCTTGAGGAGAATGTTGGAGGTAATGGGGTTTGACAAGGGGTGGATTGACCTGATTATGTTGTGTGTGACAACTATGACATATAATATTGTGGTAAATGGTGCGCCTAGAGGACAAATAATTCCAACTCGGGGTCTCAGACAAGGTGACCCCCTTTCTCCCTATTTATTCATTATTTGTGCAGAGGGATTATCTTTGCTCTTACAGAAAGCTCAATTAGCTGGGTCAATACATGGATGTAGAGTAGCTAGAGGGTCCCCCAGTATCACGTCTTTTCTTTGCAGATGATAGTCTATTATTTTTTAAAGCGAATTTCCAAGAGGCCAGTGTGATTAAACAGTGCTTAATGAGGTATGAGAACCTGTCGGATCAAATGGTTAATTATCACAAATCTAATATTTGTTTCAGCAGGGATACCACATGGGAGGACAGAGAAGTGGTGGCGAATTGTTTAGGGGTGGACCAAGCCCCCAATTTTGGAAAATATCTTGGTCTACCATCTTTCATTGGGAGAAAAAAAAGGGCAGAGAATTGGATCGTGGAACAAAAAACTGTTGTCTCAGGCTGAGAAGGAGGTACTTCTGAAAAATGTGGCCCAATTAATGCCTACCTTTTCAATGAGTATTGTTTTACTACCTGAATCAGTTTGTTTGTCTATTGAGAGGACAATGAACAAATACTGGTGGGGGAAAGGGGTGGATAGAGGAATCCATTGTGTGTCCCTAAGAAATATGGGGGATTGGGTTTTAAAGATCTCCGTTCTATTAGCCTAGCTATGTTGGGAAAACAGGCATGGCGATTTCTTACTAATCCTACCCCTCTTGCAGCTAGGATATATAAAGCTCGTTATTACCCGGCAACCTCTTTTATTGATGATAGATTGGGAAATTGCCCAAGTTACTGTTGGCGGAGTATAAAGGTTGCACATGATATGGTTTGCTCTGGGGTTCGAAGAAAGATTGAAAATGGGGAAACAACATTAATCTGGGGTCACCCCTGGCTACCAGATAATCCTAGCCCTTTAGTGCAAACAATAATGCTTGAGGAACTGCGTGAAGCTAAGGTGGTGGGCTTGATTGACCAGCAAACAAACTCGTGGGATCCCCATATTTTAAGTGATTTATTTGAACCAGAGGATGTAACCCGTATATCTAGGATCCCTATTAGCTCGGATTATGAGGACTCTTGGAATTGGTACAGGGACCAAAGGGGAATGTATTCTGTTAAGAGTGCATATAGGCATATTGTTGGAGATTTTGAACATAATCCTGGTGCCTTTAATAATTGGATTACATAATGGAAATTGAAGGTTCCCCCGAAATGGAAAACTTTTTTGTGGAGAGCTTTATGTGATATTCTCCCTACTACGAATAACCTGATTATAAAGAGAGTGGAAGTGGATCCAGCATGCCCTATGTGTGGTTTATCTCTTGAAGATGTTATGCACACACTTGTTTCTTGTGATAATTCTAAATTAGTGTGGAATATTTCGGAATTGCCTGTTACAAATATTGTTGCTCTTTCATTCCCAATATGGCTAATGGGTGCTATGGCAAATTTAACAGAGGAGCAATTTGGCATGGCGGTTGCAGTCCTTTATCACCTATTGTAACACCCCACTTTTCTAATCTTAATTACAATTCTACACCACAATTATCATAAACTAATCAGCGGATAAAAAACTTAATAACTAGTGGGAATGTCACCGTCACAACCACCATTCCGTGATGATTGCACAGGCTAAGGATGGAACTAGAATAATAAAAGTAACTAACATTCATAAAACTTAATCAAAAGTCATAAGGGGGAAAAAACACCCCGATGTCTAAGCATCCAACTGGAACATCAAATCATAAGTCTACAAATCTGTCAAAATAAACATCAAAGTCTACAATCTATCATACTAAACATCATGATAAGTACTAAGAGTTTAGACTACTAGATCTACTAAGCTAGTCTAACTCGATCATCACTCAAACGCTGGGCCCACCTAAAAGGGGTTTTACAAACAACATATAGACAAATAGGAAAACACCGATTAGCACGAGGCTAAGTATAACCACACTCAACCCTGTAAAGTACTATAGAATATACTTTGGAAAAACATTTGTTCACATACTAAATCAAACAATCTCATTACATAGACAACTGTAGATACATACTTTCTATATGCTTGCAAAATATCAACAGGCATGCTTCAATACAAATGACTCAACAACATAATATTCCAATACATAAATATCACAACAAACTTATCAAAACAAACTCATGCTTACAAGCAATTTCATGCTATTAATCAATACGAAAACTATTGTCATGCTTTCAAGTTCTCATCATGCGAACTGGATAAATAAGACTTCAAAGAATGCAACTAAGCAATCATACTCATAAACAAACTCGACTAATCATTCTCATTATGTAATCTCGTGCAATACTATACTCATATGCAATCTCGTGCAATACTATACTCAAATGCAATCTCGTGCAATACTATACATATACTCAAACACTCGTTTGTAAAATAGAATACTTTCTGTGGAGGTCTCTTTGAGTCATAATGACTTGCTTTCTTTCTTTCTTTTCTAAGAGTCGCAATGGCTCACTTCTTTCTTTCTTTTCTTGGAGTCACAATGACTCATTTTCTTTATAAATGGACAAGGTAGGAACTTCACCATAGTGTGAATGAACCTATCCGGGCACTGCGTCTAGCCGACCAAATACTCTGCTCGTCCACCGAACCACTATCTTGGTTCTATGCTCAAACTCTGTGGAATCAGGTATCGAACTATCAGTGTGCACACCCCCTGACCAGGATTCCAAGCCTGGCGGGCAATTTCCAACCTCGTAACGTGAGAATACGCCGCGTTACATATACTGAGACTTCAATATCCATAAAAAATCATCCGAGAGGACATAGTCCAAACGGGGTCCTCCAAAACCTCACTGATATAGATAATATATAAATATATCGCTCATGCACCAATCTCATGTATGTCATAACTCAACAACTTCTCAATGCATCACAAAAATGATACTCCACATGCTCATGAATTTTGAAAATAATACTTAGGCTCACGTTGGCCAGGCCCGGCCCTGGGCAAGGGCGGGCTGGGCCCTTGCCCAGGGCCCATGCCTGGAGGGGGGCCCACACAGCACCTATTCCTTTTATATATAGTTTATATGTATAAGTAGTTTATATACATTTGGCTAACACAAAGGTGAAGTTGTCTGTTTGGGTGGTGCCTAGACTTAAACGCAGTGAAACCAAAAGGATATGGGGTCGAATCTATCATCTTTTATTCTACTTTGTTCATAGAATGTTGAAAACTGAAATTCCAATGCCTCCTTCTCCGCTTTATTTTTTTTTTCTTTTTTGTTTTCTAGTTAATGCTAAAAGTATTCCTAAAAACATATAAATAAATAGTATTTCACTATTTCTAAAAACATATAAATAAATAACATTTATCATTTATAATATGCTTTCTATTTAAATTATTTTACTCAAATAATTTTTCTTTTTTTGTTTTCTAGTTAATGCTAAAAGCATTCCTAAAAACATATAAATAAATAGTATTTCTAAAAACATATAAATAAATAACATTTGTTATTTATAATATGCTTTCAATTTAAATTATTTTACTCAAATAATCATAAGTTCATAACTATTCTAAATGCTATTTATTCAGAATTTTTTAGTCAATAAAACCCCCTGATTTGTGAGACTAGATAATAGAATGTTTTTTGAAAATAATATCAGAATGTTGAAAAGTAAAAGATTTTTTTTAATGAATATCTAGTTAATGGAAAAAAAATTATAAAAACATATAAATAAATAAGATTTGTGCAAACTATCATGTAGTGTGATCCCGATTATTATTTTAAATGGATGGCCAGTTCGCTGCATCTGTGTGTTCAGAATGAATGAACTATATATTCAGAATTAATGAAGTATAAATTCAGAATTAGTGAACTATATATCCAGAATTAATGAACTATATATCCAGAATTAGTGAACTATATATCCACACCGAAGATGGTGGAAATCCCGTCGATTGGAGTTTTAAAAAAAAAATGATTGGTGGAGTTAAACGGTGCCACTAACGGCACTATTACTCCACCATAGTGAAATGGCGTCGTTTGCAACCGTGTGCACCATGCACATCATAACGATTGGTTAACAACAGATAGGGCCTATTTCTTTTGTTATGCCCCGGGCCTATAAAACAATAGGACCGGCCCTGACGTTGGCCACTTATGCATTTTTAAAACATGCTATACTTGAAATGCAAAAATGCTAAACAACATGCTTCAACTCCATATATATATCATAGAATTTCTCAAGAATACAATAACATGCTCGGTTTGCAACATATCAAACTCTATATATTTCTACCATCAAATATACTCCAAATCTCATTGATCAAACAACACATTCTAGTCATGTTTTTCTAATAAATCTTATTCTCAAAGTGATCATGCTTCTCTACTCAATACATAAATAACATCAGGGCAACAAAGCAAAATAATTCTTATTACAATGAACCCAAACAAACATACTGTGAAGCAATTTCATCAATAACTCCATCATAACATGCTCATTTCTAATCCAAATTCAACGAATTCAAAGCCAAAATGTGCGTCGAGACGGCCCCGAGGTACCGAGCCACAAGGGCCCGTGACACCTGGCCTAAAACGACACGTAGCTGAGCCACAAGGGCCCGACCACTACACAGACAACACTCAGGGACCAGGGAGCGAGGCTCTGCATAGCCCGCCCCTCTCAGGTCGTTACATCGCCAGGCCTAGGCAACAGCCCTCTCCTAGGGCCGTGCCTTAGGCCCGGCCGGCCACGGCCCCCCAGATGGGCCGTTGGCTAGGGCCGTTACTTCATCTGGTGCACATTGTCTGTGCACCAGATGAACTCTCTTCATCTGAAATTTAATCTCAGCCAACTCCAACTCATACAAAACATTATCAACACATCAAAGACAAGTAATAGATCACTTCCTAGCTCAAACACATCAAAATCTAACATTTGTGTTCTACTCATTTCTACCTAATAAACAAGGCTTCACAGAGCCAAAATTTGAAGAGGGAAATCCATGGGGTTATACCTTTGTAGACCTCTTCTTCTTGCTTGGATCTCTTCTTCCTCCCAACCTATCTAGCACCTCCTTCACCACCTAAAATCCCCAAACATACCATACAAAGCTTAGACTAGAACCTCAGAGAATGGATGAAAGCTAGAAGAGAAAAGGAAAGCTAAGATTGAATGGAAAAAAATGAAGTGAACTTACTGTGTTGTTCTTTCTTCTCTTGGCAGACAAATGTTGGGTGAGGCAAAGAAAGAGATCAGGGAACAACAATGGACTAGTGAGGCTTTTATAGGGTCCAAAACCCTAGGTAGATCATCAATGATTTGTGGAGGGCAAAGTGGTAATTTGGTGGTTTTCTTAGAAATATCAGGCAAGAGGAGAAAATGCTTTTGGTCCACCTTGCATCATGGACTATAGACTAGAAATGTGAATTTTAAATAGTTTGGGGTCAAAATGTATTTTTCCAAAAATGATTTCCAAACAAACACTTGGTTCAGATTTCTCCCCGTCTCACTCATATTGGTTTCTCAGTTTAAAACTTGGTACGCGAAGTACCCGAAAATTTAGGATTTTGGAATTAAAATAAGTTTTGGTGTTGAATTGATTTAAAATTTGCTCTAAATAATTTATTCAAACACCAATTCATCGCAAAAAAATTTAATGGAGTGAAAATGGCTATTTTGAAATTTCTTAAAATTAGATTTATAAAATTAAATTTTGGGTTGTCACACCTATGGAGCGCCCGAAACGACGCCGTATGGAAAGGAGCTTTGGCACGACCCGCCGGCGTGTGGAGGCAGTCCACTGCCGTGAGGGCAGCGTACGCCCAAGGCACTGCCGAGGCCAAAACCACAGCACGCCTACGATGCCGCCGGTGCCACAAGGCAGACCACTTTGCTATTTCGATGGGGGGTACTGCCCGCACTTAGGCGACGTAGCATACGGTGTGGTACTTTTGCATCCGGATAGCTCATTCAAAGCGGCAACAAATGGCAAGCTTCCGTGTTATTTCTCATCCCTTATGGCAGAGGCACTTGCTTGCAAGGAGGCTTTATCTTGGCTCAGGGAGCGTAATGAATTGGACGTGGATCTCTTGACTGATTGCTCAGAACTCCGAAACCACTTACTTTCCACTCCTTCGACTATCATATCTTATGTAGGGGTGGTGGAAGACCAATGCCGGGCAGCTATAGCCATTTTTTCATGTTGCTCATTGAATGTTATTTCTAGATTACTTAATTTACATGCTCATACTTTAGCTACGGTAGCTTTTGATCAGGAACACTCTATGTACTAGGACTATGTCCCTCCTGATTGTTTAGCTTCTCTCATTCATTAATATATGCCAATGCCTTTTGGCTTTCAAAAAAATTAAAAACTTGTTTATCATGTTAAATTTATGCGGTGTTGACACGTGTCCTTTTTTTTTTAAACAATTTTTTATTTATTAAAAGTTAACAAATATTATTTATATTAATAAACAAAAACAAAAACCACCAGTTGTCCGAAATGGCCGCCGCCCTCGTTCCAGATCTACAAGACGGCCGTGGTTGTCCTCTCTGGACAGCCGGTGGTTGTTTTCTTTTAAAAAAAAAAATCTTTATCTTTATATATAATAAAGCATAATCTAGTCACAAAATTTTCTCTCCAAAGTGTGAATACATTTTGATAGAAACAAGATTAGCAAGTATGAATGCATTAATTGTGTGAGTAGATGTATTTATACATATTTTTTTGAAGTATGTGTATTTATATTTTATAAATTATATTTTATTATTATAGCTCTATCTCTATCTCTATCTCTATATATATTAAGCATAATGAAGTATGGAAAAAAGTTTATTGTGTTCAAATTTATTGGTAAAGTTTTATATTTAATATAATTTGTGTATATATTCATTTAAACCTCAATTATAATTAATTTGACTCCACATATATAAAGAGGAGAAATTAAATATAAAATAAATATAGTTCTTACATAAATAATGTTTTTCAAATGAATAAGTTTTTTGTGGAGATTTTCGACAAATATCACCTGTTATTTTATTTACAAGTTTTATTTAAATACGTTAGTTATATAATTAAAGTAGTTATTTCAAATTCAAATTCCTTTAAAAAAAAAATCAAATTCAAATAATAATACAAGTAACAATAAACTTTAAAATCAACATAATAATAGCATAATTAAACTTTTAAAAATATTAAATATTACATTGTATAGTTATACTTACATTTTTAATCAAACTAATTCTGAGCTCAAGAACTCAAGTACGTTTTCTGTTTCCACAACCATTACTTTCTTTGCTACTTCAGAGGATGTCAAAAATTTAATCGGTAAATTTGTTAAATTAATAATAGTCTGTGCATCGCATGAGGCAATAACCAGTATAAATAATATTTGTAATTTAAAAAAAAATTATTTAAAAAAATAAAATAAAAAAAGATATGTGTCAACACCGCATAGATTTAACCCGATAAACGAGTCAATTTGAACTTAATTGAATAATTTTACAGGTTTAGGGGACTTGAATGCACTATCCAGTTAACTTAGGAGGCTAAT
This sequence comes from Ipomoea nil, assembly GCF_001879475.1. Classification (NCBI taxonomy): domain Eukaryota; kingdom Viridiplantae; phylum Streptophyta; class Magnoliopsida; order Solanales; family Convolvulaceae; genus Ipomoea; species Ipomoea nil. The sequence goes on along the minus strand of NW_017619666.1, from coordinate 1,505,742 downwards.
TTGACATTTTTTTCAAAAAAAAAATGATTACTTTTCGGAGATCCCACAAAAAACTAATTTATTACAAATAAAATTCCATCTCTCTTCTTCCTCTCTCTTCCACATCATCCTCTCTCTCTCTCTCTCTCTCTCTCTCTCTCTCTCTCTCTCTCTCTCTCTCTCTCTCTCTTCCATGTTATATAAAAAAAATCAAGAAAAAACTATTAATGGTGTTGCTCTTACAGGACATTTGGTTGGAATGGAATAAAGTAAGAATTCAAATTACGTTGTTTGATAGGCATGAATAAAATTTATGAGAATTGAAGAAAAAGGACTATAATACCCTTAATAATAATAATCATCATCATCATCGTCATCAATGGTGATATTGTAATTTCATATTGTTTTCTTTTTCCATGTTGCACCGAATTGGAATTCATAAGGAGAGCCATATGAATTTCACTTCCTCAAATGAAGGGAATTGCAATTCGGTGAAATTGCAATTCCCTTCAACCAAGCAGCGTAATTAAAGGACTCAATGAATTATGTTGTAATTGCAATTTAATAATGTCCAACTGGTTGGAAGGAGGAAATTAAGGGAGATAAAATGGGAATTTAAATTAAATTGTTTAATATGCAAGAATAAAATGAATGGAAATTGAAAACGAATAACTTATAAGTTATATAATAATAATAATAATAATAATAATAATAATAATAATAATAATAATAATAATAATAATAATAATAATAATAATAATAATAATAATTTACCAAAATTACAATTTCACAAAATATGGAATTGTGATTCTTGAAGGGTAATGGGAATAGGGGTGTGCAAAACTCGACCAAACCGAAGCATCCGACCGACTCGCCGCCCATATTGTTGAAAACCGAACCGGTCCGATCCGAAGATGTGAAAAATCGACCGTTGCCCTGTTAAATGGCGGTTTCTGTAGTTCGGGTAGGATGCGTAAAAATTGAAACTGAACCGGCCGAATATCCGATATAAGCTAGGGTTAGATTAGGCTATGTACTTAACGATGTCGTGCAAGTATATATATATATATATATATATATATATATATATATATATATATATATATATATATATATATATATATGTATGTATGTATGTATGTATGTATGTATGTATGTATGTATGTATGTATGTATGTATGTATGTATGTACATACATACACACACACACACACACACGCACACACACACACACACACACACATATATATATATATATATATATATATATATGACAGGATAATGGTGCTGGCACCCGACCCGGATCATAAGCAGCACCTGACCCGACACCATATTTAACCCGACATCGTGTGGAATTCCAACAGGCAGAACTCCAACGGGCAGAACACCAACGGGTGGAAACATTATGACCATTCATTGCATTGAAGGGAGAGAATTAAAGCTGAGCACCTCATTCATGATTCTTCATGCTATTGCCGTTAGCCTCAGCTCCCCAATTATGACTCTTCATGTTGTTACCGTTAGGACTTAGCATAAATAGAACCCCCCTCAGCTAGCAATGGGGGAAGACACACTGTACTTTCTATACTGAGACAAAAAGCAATACAACTATTGTTACTCTCTTATAACAGTATTATATTATTATTACCGGTAACGTTATTACCGTCATTGGTGTTTTCATTGAGAGCCTGAGTCCAATACTCAAGCAGGCTACGACACACACAACTCATTCCTCTTTCAACAGCAAGCTTGAAAGAATGGTGTCCCGTAGCTCCCATGGTTCCCGCAACATGAACAATGGCAATGCCTCAGGTGACTTCCGGGACCAACTCACCAACAATCGCGGAGGGGACCTCCGAGAACAGCTCAACAATGGGAGGCCCGGGGACCTTCGAGACCAACTCAACAATGGAGGGGACCTTCGAGACCAACTCAACAATGGAGGGGTGAACCAAGCCGTGAACCTCCAGGCGACCGCCGATGTCATTCAGCAAGCAGTGACGGCGGCGCTAAATCAGGTGGCGGTGGGACTGCAAGGCCAAGTGCCACCGCTGCGGCCCCAGGAAATAAGGGTGGAGACCCAAAGAAGTGGACCGGCCAGACGACAACCAGGCCCTTCCTAATCTGCACCAGAACGATTGGGACAAAGGGCGCCCGTGCGGCAAAGATTAGGATCACGGGCCGAGGGATCCTCTACCAGAGGTCCTCGCCAACACGAAAACAGAGAAGCCGAGAGATCACCCAAAGAGGAGGTGGGCGAGTCTCGAGAGCCGACCCCACGCCAACACGTTGATGAGTCGGCCTTACGTCGACACTTGGAGGAGCGACGCGTCGAAGAGCCGGCTCCGCGATGGCACTCGGCGGGGAAGCGACGCGTTGATGAGCGGGTTCCACACCGACACTTGGAGGAGCGGCAGCCGGTCCTGCGCCGACACCCTGATGAATCGGCCCTGGTCGAGAGGCTGCAGAGAAGAATCGAGGAGTTAGCAAGAAGGGTGGAGGCACGGGAGCAGTCGTCGGAACCCGAGGTACGGATGGCAGCACCATTCTCCCCAAGCATCATGGACGTACCTTTGTCGAGGGACTTTAGGTTGCCCGCCATCAAGGAGTACACGGGGGTCACTGACCCACGCACCCACATGACGAGGTACAAGGCTGCTATGGTAATGATCGGGGCAGGGGACGCCATCATGTGCCGAGCGTTCTTGTCCACCCTGGATGGAGCGGCCCAAGACTGGTTCAACACCATCCCTGATGGGTCAATCCAAAACTTTGGGGAGTTGTCCAAGAGCTTCCTCACCTCTGTGTAGTGAAGCAAGATAGAGGCGAGAGCCTCAAAGACTTCCTAATAAAATGGAAAAAGAAAGTCAATAATGTCTACGACTTCGACTCCAAGGCGGTGATCCCGATATTTATCCATGCCTTAAGATCAGGGTATTTCCACAAGTAGTTGAACGCCCACCACCCCCGCTCTTACGAAGATCTGATAAGGACGGCTAGCCGCTATGCCGAAGCAGAGGACGTCGACAGGAAGAAGAAAGACGAAGAGGATGGAAGGAAAGGTGGGAAGCCTGGGAAAGCGGGTCCGCCTAGCCAGGCACCACTCTCGAACCACCCGACCGCAGGAAAAGGCCGAGACCACGAACGACCTCGCCTGGTCCCCTTGCGTAATCTAACTCCTCTTACCCATCCCGTCAGTGTCATTCTAAAGCAAGCTGAGGAGATGAGAATGGTAGAATTCCCCGAGGAGTGCATGAAGGTCTCCCAAAAGGCAGACCAAACAAAGTACTGCAGGTTTCATAGGCAAGCCGGCCACGATACGGATGAGTGTCACGTTTTGAAGAGACAAATAGAAGAACTCATCCAACATGGCTACTTCCGACATTTCGTCAAGCGATCGAAGCAGCAGCAACAGCCGCAACACAATCCACCAAAAAATGTCTGGAGGAATGAGGATGGCACCGAGCCGTCCACCTCGAACGCCAAAAAAAGAGACCACGACCAAATATCTGAGCAGAATGATAGCGAGAAAGAAACCGAGGTGGCGCCCAGACGACAAAAGAAGCACACCGTACACTTTATCTATGGTGGACCCGCAGGGGGCGACACGCCCGCGGAAAGAAAGAAGTGGAGCCGGCAGCTATATGTGGGAGAAGTGGTGAGTCTTCCTAGAGAAAAGAAACAGAGACAGGAGGCCATCACCTTCTCTGATGATGACTTCCCAGAGGACCCGTTACCCCATCGTGACACCCTGGTGATTAAGATGGACGTCAACGATGTCATGGTCCACCGCATCTTAATCGACACAGGAAGCTCAGTCAATGTGATATATTACGATGCCTTCACCAAGTTAGGGATACCTAGGAACCAGCTCAAAGAAGTACGTACCCCACTCTCTGGATTTACGGGTGATTCAGTGGAGACAGAGGGGTCAGTGGTCTTACCAGTGGAGATAGGCACGAGCCCTAACATTCGCAAACTTGACGTAGAATTCATCGTGGTAAGACTCGCTTGTGCGCACAACATCATATTGGGGAGGCCGGTACTGGAGGACCTCAAGGCCATAGTGTCGGTGGAACACTTGTGTATGAAGTTCCATACTCCGAATGGGATAGGATTCGTCATAGGAGACCAGCGAGCAGCCCGCAGTTGTTACGTAAAAGCATGCAAAAAGATTGGCAGAAAGGATCTACCAGTCCACACCATTTGCAGGGATGATCGATCGGGTATGGAGCTCAGAACACTTAGTTAGATATTATTAATAATACTTTGTAGTCGTGGTCCGCCCAGACCTGTAAACAATATTTTGTAATCATAGTCTGCCCAGGTTACTTTGCTCAAATAAAAGGTTCTCAACACCACCTTCGATCAACCAAAATCCGGCTGACGCCGCATTGTAAAAAAAATAAAAAATAAAATAAAAAATAAAATAAAATAAAAATAGAGAACCGAGTCCTCGGCCACGGGTTGGCCGAGACACAACTCGAGTGGCCGAGGCATGCGCCTCGGCCACAGCTTTGGCCTCGGCCGAAGAGCTGAAGTCCGACTCGGCCAAAAAAAAAAAAAAAAAAAAAAGGGGCCGGGCAGCGCCTCAGCCACAGGCCGAGGCGCACGCCTCGGCCTCCTGGTCGAGGAGACACCTCGGCCAGATCAAGTGGCTGAGGCGACGCCTCGACCACAAGCCGAGGCGTGGCGCCTCGATCCAAAAAAAAAAAAAAAAAAAGGGCCGGGCAGCGCCTCAGCCACAGGCCGAGGCGACACCTCGGCTAGATGGCCTCGGCCGCGCCTCGGCCAAGTGGCTGAGGCGACGCCTCGGCCACAAGCCGAGGCGCGGCGCCTCGATCCAAAAAAAAAAAAAAAAAGGGCCGGTCAGCGCCTCGGCCACAAGCCGAGGCACGGCGCCTCGATCCAAAAAAAAAAAAAAAAAAAAAAAGGCGCCAGGCCGAGGCCGCGTCTCGGCCACGATCGGTCGAGGCAACGCTTCGACCACGATCGGCCAAGGCGCACGCCTCGGCCACGATCGGCCGAGGCGCATGCCTCGGCCACGGTCGGTCGAGGCGACGCCTCAACCACGATCGGCCAAGGCGACGCCTCGGCCACGGTCGACCGAGGCGCACGCCTCGGCCACGAACGATCGGCCGGGGTGCACGCCTCGGCCACGATTGGTCGAGGCCTCGGCCACCATCGGTCGAGGCGACGCCTCGGCCGTGATCGGCCGGAGGCACGCACCTCGGCCAGCCTAACCCACAGCCCGTCTCGGCCAACATAAAAAAAAAAAAAAAAAAAAAAAAATCATGTGTGATTTGGAAAATAAAATCACATACTTGGGATCAACCGGGATTCTGCACGATATCAAGCAAATTCAGCCTTACTCCCAAGTCAACTCAAACACATCCGTAGACTCAGGAGTAGGGGGGACTGGTGACAGGATAATGGTGCTGGCACCCGACCCGGATCATAAGCAGCACCTGACCCGACACCATATTTAACCCGACATCGTATGGAATTCCAACAGGCAGAACTCCAACGGGTGGAAACATTATGGCCATTCATTGCATTGAAGGGAGAGAATTAAAGCTGAGCGCCTCATTCATGATTCTTCATGCTATTGTCGTTAGCCTCAGCTCCCCAATTATGACTCTTCATGTTGTTACCGTTAGGACTTAGCATAAATAGAACCCCCCTCAGCTAGCAATGGGGGAGGACACACTGTACTTTCTATACTGAGACAAAAAGCAATACAACTATTGTTACTCTCTTATAGCAGTATTATATTATTATTACCGGTAACGTTATTACCGTCAAAATATATATATATATGTACATATATACACACACACACACACACACACACACACATATATATATATAGAACGTCTTTCTTGCATGTCACAAAAAACATATATACTAAATTCTTTTTCAATGTATACTAACAAACAATTATTAAGAAATGTGCAATAACTTAAATGCAGAAGCACAACTAACATTTGATCGCATGTAAATCAAATTAACCAACTAAAGAATATTTACGATCATGAATTTTTAATTAAAACAAAATAAAGACAAACCTTGATTTTATTGTAGATGTATTCACAAATTCAAATGAACAACAAAATGTTTCACTTCTTTGATTTGTATACCCTAATCACCTCCGGAATGATATAGAGGCTAGAAAATTTTAAACCCAAGAGTTTAAGAAAAGTCAAAGAAGAAGAGTGAGATGAAAAACTAAAGGAAATTATCTTTCTCTTTCCTTCTTGCCGAACTAAAATGAAGGAAAGCAAAATGGGTTTCCTTATTTTCTCTTTGACTCTCACACTGCAGCCAAGGAAGGAAAAACTAGGTTATGAAATGGGTTTTTTTGGTTGCTTTTTTATTCTGCTAAAATGAAGGAAAGAGAAAGCAAAGATAAAATATAATTTGTTTGGTTTATCTTTCTGCCGAAACCAAAAGCAATAATGGCACAAAGGAAACTAGGAAAGCTAAGGAATGAATAAATAAAGAAAACAAAAAGTTTCCTCTTTTTTTTCTCTCATCTGGAAAAGAAAAGGGGATAAAAATCCATGAAAAATGGTTTCATTTTCTCGCTTTTTTGCCGAAAACAAAAGGGATTAAAAGCCAAAACTGAAACCAACTATTGCTTTTGCTTCTCAAACCTCCTGAACTGTGGTCTACTGCTGTCTAATTTTGATGAGGGGGGGCCACAAAAAAATTATATTGCAATTAGGGTTATAAACGAATTGAATCGAGTTAATTATCTTACTATTCGATTCGAATTCGACTATATATTTGAATATTCGTATTCGTATTCGTTTAATATTCGAATCTCAAATTCGATTCGTATTCGATTCGATCAGTTTAATTGAATATATTCGATTTGACCTAAATATTCGAATTTGAAATGTCTAACTTAATTTTTTACAAAAATTTTCAATAAATTAAGATAAAATGTAATAAAAAGTTATATTTAAATAGCATATATATATATATATATATATATATATATATATATATATATATATATATATATATATATATATATATATATATATATATTCAAATACTATTCGAATCGAATACACTCTAATTCGTATTCGAATTCGAATTCGAATCGAAAAAAGTATTCGAATTCGCATTCGTATTCGAAATATTCGAATTGACATATTCGAATTCAAATTGACATATTCGAATTCGAATCACGAATTAATTTTTTTTATTTGATTTGTTTACACCCCTAATTATAATACTAATAAAAAAAAATGGGGGAGGGGGGCCAATGCCCCCTGTTGCTCTAAGGTGCCTCTGTCCATGTGGAGGACTTTAGTTGAAATGATTATAATATATGAACTCCCATTTAGATTTGTTGAAGGTCCAAGATTTATGAAGTTCATTTTGGTATGTTGTCCTAGGTTTAAAGTTCCATCAAGGGACAATTAGTAGGGACATCAATCTGATTTATGAAGAGGAAAGGCTCAAGTTGAAATGCATGTTTAGGAGAAACACTCAAAGAGTCAGTATTACTACTGACACTTGAACTTCTATTCAGAGAATTAACTACATGGTAGTTAATGCTCACTTTATAGATGAAGAGTGGGGGCTGAATAAGAAAAATATTTCATTTGTCCCTGTTACATCACACAAAGGTGCGTATATTGCAAAAGCCCTTGAAACCTGATTGCTGGATTGGGGTATTAGGAATGTCTACACTATTACAGTAGACAATGCATCATCAAATGACACTGCCCTAGATTTTTTAAAAAAAGAAATTGATGTCTTGGAGAACATCTACTGTGAAGGGCAAGTACATTCACATTAGATAAATTGTCCATATTTTGAACTTAGTTGTGCAAGATGGGCTGAAACAATGTGATGATTCTATGAAGAAGCTTAGGGAGGTTGTAAAATATGTGAAAAGTTCACCTGCTAGACTTAAGAAATTTAGGGACTTGTCTGAATGGCTTGGGATTGAAAAGAAATCTTCTTTGTGTCTAGATGTTCTAACCAGATGGAACTCTACATATCTTATGTTACAATCTGCAGTATTTTATGAGAAAGTGTTTGATTCACTTGAAGAAAGTGATTCTTCCTTCAAATTAGATTTGGGTGATTCTATTCCTAACTTTCTTGATTGGTGTTAATAATGTTATTATTTCCTAATTATATTTGTTATTATTACAGTTAATATTTGTGTGGTGTTAATTTAGTTGACTAGAGCTAGCCTGGTATGTAGGAGTGATTTTCGTTTCCTATTTGCATTAGTATTGTAATCTCATCTGTTGGTTGTAACTGAATACAATTATCTCTCTCATCATTGGGAGTCTGTGAAGAGTTTGGTGAAGCTGTTGAAGTGTTTTTATGATATGACAATAAGAATTTCAGGTTCTTTATATGTCACATCTAATACTTTTTTTTTCTGAAATTTATGATTTATATTGCCTATTGAATGGAATGGTGGAAGCTGGTGGTCCTGTGAAATTGATGGGGGAAAATATGAAGGTTAAATTTGAAAAGTATTGGGGGGATATAGATAAGATGAACTTGATGATATTCTTTGCAAACATTCTAGACCCCATGGACAAATTAGAGTACATGCCAACACAGATCTTACACATGTATGGTGAATTAAAAGGTAAAACCTACTATGAGAAAGTGGTTGCAGCTTTGGCAGAGTTGTTTGATGATTATGCTGCCTCTGTTGTCCCTACTGCTTCTGTCATTCCTTCTACTGATTCTTCACAGTCTACAGTTAGGAAGTCCCAGGGTTTGTTAAAGTCCCAAATTAAGAAACAAAGAATGGAGAGTGGGGGGGAAAGAAAAAAACTGAGTTCGAAATTTACCTTGCTGAGGCATTAGTTGAAGAGGAATCTTCTTTTGACATACTTGGATGGTGGAAGCTTAGTGCTGAAAGATTTCTATCCTTTCAAAAGTAGCTAAGGATGTCTTAGCTATACCAATATCCACTGTTGCCTCAGAATCTGCCTTCAGTACATCAGGGAGGGTTTTAGATCCTTTTAGGAGTTCTTTAACTCCTAAAATTGAGGAAGCTCTGGTTTGTACTCAGGATTGGCTTAGACTGCCAAATACCCCCATATCAATTGAGGAAAATCTGGAGGAATTGGAAAGATTTGAACAAGGTAACACTTAACTTTCCTGCAATTTCTATTTACTTTTAATTTAAACTTATCCTTGTAATTTTAACATGCACAATCTACTCTTTCATTTTGCAGAATTTGGTGCTGATGGTGGCAGTGGAGCTGAGAGGATTGGTGGTTCTACACTTCCTATGATTCCTGTAAAGTTATGCTTTATACTTTATATTCTTGTATTAATGTAACATGTATACTGTATTATTGTTTATGAGTCATGACTCATGAGGCTTGGTAACTAATTAGTTGCTGCCTAGTTGTCCTAATTAGGCTTGGTAACTTGTTAGTTGTTGTCCTTGTGCCTTGGACCTTGGTGCACTGGACAGTGCCACAGTGCTGTAACTGTTAGTTGATAAGTTTGTTAGTTCCTATTTCCTAAGTGGCTAAGTTGGACTCAAAGGTGTTGTACTGCTGGTAATGTATTGAACTATTATTATGTATTTAAGTAATTTAACTATTTATGGCGATGATGAAAGCTTCCACCAATGATCTGAAATAATATATTAAGCTGGTATGTTGCTCTATCCTCATGGGAATGTTGTAGCAATTTGCCCTTAATCCTAACTTTAATATGGACAAAAAGCTTACGGAGCCAATGTTTAATATCTTACTTTCTACCTTTTATAGTTTTATATCTTTTTTTTTTCTAATTGATCTTTAAGTTTTGAGTATTGACAGGAAGAAGAAGAACAGTAGGCTGTAGCTAAGCTAGTAGGAACTACTGAACTAGGAACTAGGAGTCTAGGATGATGGATCAGTTGGCATGTTGGATGAAGATTGCCAAATTCTAAATTTATTGTATTAATGTACATTGGTGCAATGGTGCTTGCTGCAGTGTCTTTTGTAAATTGGCTACTTTTTTACAGTTTTACATTTTGTATAAGCTAATTCATAATTGCCTTTGCCCATTTGACTTTTTTAAGTCTAAGTACTAGTTGTCTAGTTTAGTAGTTTTACACTTATACAGTTATAAAGTTTACATGTAGTTTGTGTAGGGGTGTTAGCGAACAAAGCTTTCGGTGAACTATTCGTGTTCGTGTTCAATAAGCGTTCGTTTATTAAGGTAAACGAACATTAACAAACAAAATTTAGAGCTCGGTTTATAAACGAACAGTCTGAACAATTGTACACTCGTTTGCTAAGAGATCGTGAACAAGCTCGTTTGTGTTCGTTTAATAATGTTCGCGAACAAGCTCGTTTAGTGTTCGCTTAATAATGTTTGCGAACAAACTCGCTTGTGTTCGTTTAATATTTATTTGTATTTTCTTTGTAGTTGTGTTACTTGTTTGGTTATTTTTCGTGAACATATATTATTTCTTGTTCACGAACGAATTGTGATCATGAACATATTCATATGTTTGCTTATTAAGCATTCACGAACGTATTTATGAACGTGAATGAATATGTTCGCAAATATTAATGAACATATTAACGAACGTGTTCGTTAATGTTAACGAACACGTTCGTGAGTGTGTTAGCGAACGTTAACAAACACTAATGAACGCTTAACAAATGAACACGAACAAGATTTTCAAAAACCTTAACAAACAAACACGAACAGATTTTCAAAAGTCTTAACAAACAAACACGAACGCTTACGCTCCAACAACCTTAACAAACGAACACGAACAGCCTCCATTCGTTTATGTTCGATTCGTTAATATCTCTAAGTTTGTGCACAGTGCACTACTTGTTTTTGTAATTTTTTCCAGTATTACTTAATTTTTAAGGGTTTTAGTCAATTATTTAATTTTGTTTATATATTTTAAATATCTGAGTTGAATATCCGACCGACCCATCCTAATCCAAAATCTTATCAAACCGAAGTGATATTACAAATAAATACAATTAAATTAAATTTAAAAATAATAATTTAAAATCTGTGCGATTTGGCCCTCCGAGTATTCAAACCGCCCGAAGCTGGGCCAGATGGAAATCCTAAGAATTGCAATTCCATAACGGAATTACAATTTCAATCTATTAAACATCTCTAATTGTTTTATCAAGGATATCCAGTGACACTTCGATTTGATCACTTTATAGGTAATCTAAAATATATCAGATGGTAGCCCCTCCGCCCATCTCCCATAAAAATTGCTGGAACGCTCAGGCAATAATTTCATCGGTGGCAGAGTGGGCCAGTGGCAGCAGCCACATCTTTTTCCTAGTGCCCTAACATTTATTTGGTTAAATTAAATACCAAATTCCAAAAAAAAAAAAATACCAAATTAACTTCACATAAACGTAGCTTTAAAAGAACAAACCGTATTACACACATTACACTTCCACCTTACCTAAGTTGAAATTTCAGTGATTCGAGTGAAACAGCGAGCAAAAGTACCAGTTAATACCACCAGAACAAATAGCTTCCAAGAATATTAGAGAAAATTGCAAAATTCAATAGAGCACAAGGGAATAATATCAGGCAGCTATACTATAATGTTTCAATCCGCAATCCGACAGAAACTAAACAGATCACATCACATCTAACACTATTTCCACAATCCTTCCCAACCCACTGCCAAAAATGAAACTAAGAAAATGGAATAATAATAATAGTAATATGATAAGAGAATATAAACCCAGAAAGACTTCAATGGAGAAAGGCAAATCCAGAGACTTCTAAAAGACTGCATATATCTTCTTGACACATTGAACTACTGTTGCTTGCACTCTGGAGGCCTCTCACCTTGCTGACCATCTGCAGCTGCAGCTGCTCTTCCACTTCTCTGTAATTCAATGAAATATAACTCAGAAAAATACTATGGGACATAAAATCATGCACAATATACAAAATATATAATCTAATTAAAAAAAAAAAAAAAAAAAAAAAAAAGGTATACCTTCCGTGCAGCAGCAGTTGTCTGGAGCAGATAAGAAAGGAGGATAAAATATATCAGCTCGATAAGCAATTTAAGAATGGTAAATACTATGTGAACTCCCAATTTCTATTCCCACTCTCAAATTCTTGATGTGAACAATTTTCTGAGTGCACACATAAAAATAGCCTATCAATGTTTGCTAGTGTGCCACATCAAGGAATAAAAATGAGGGAGTAGAATTTGGGAGTATGCATAGTAGAACTCATTAAGAATAAATACAAAGACAACTGGCAAGCCAAAACAACAATCAACTTTGTACCCTCTTCTTTGTCTTGACATCATCTTCATCATCGTCATCATCCTCTTCTTCATCTTCCTCCTCGTCCTCTTCATCCTCTTCGTCATCATCATCCTCCTCGTCATCTTCATCATCTAGTTCAGGAAAATCATTTTCAGCAGCTTCCCCAGTGAACCAAGACACTGCATGTGGGATAATTTTGTCTCGAATAGTTGACCTGCACAGCATAGGAGATATCATTTTGTCATGCTTGCAGCAAAAGAGTAAAACATATCAGTCAGTTCAAACTAGATAAAGCAAACATCACAAAAGAGGCACAACACAAAGTTATTACAGAACAGAAAGGGAATATTAAAACCATGTTAACACTTAAAAAGGATTACTTGTAACTTTTGAGAAAATCAATGCTGAATACACAAACACCGAAAGAGGACTGAAAGATTCACATTTATTTAGACTCACCCAATGTCATAGTCTTGTTCCATTAAATTTTGCAGCTCCTCAGCCTATCCAAATAAAAAGGTAAAATATATCAGCTAGAAAAAATAGAAAGAAAAGCCAAAAACTATAATACACGGATGCAATTCTTACAGCTTCTTCATCAATGTCATCTTCATCCTCAGGGACTTCAGGTGGACTAAAGAAGTTGAAGAAACTGTCACACTGTTCAGTTTTAGTCACGGGCTTGGCATTCTTAGACCCCTTCTTAGGTTTCTTCTTCAAGATCTTCTGTGTCAAGCATTTTCCTGGATACCACTCTATCTCAGTCCTGCAAAGTGGACATATGGTAACTCCTTAATACAAAAAAAAGCAATCAGAAAATATTCCAAACATAAAACAATAACATCAGTTGCACTTGGTCCCACCAAAACCATCAATCAGCTAATAAGCACAAAAAGAAATTGAAAAATGTAAAGACATGCAATATGCCGCATATCAATAAAAAAAAAAGAGAAATTTACTTACCCTATGGCTTTCTCTAGAATAGGTTCATCTTCATCAATCATATGATAGGTCTTAGTCAAAATAGAGTTTTTGAAGAATGGATTGGTCTCAAAGAAAAATTCAAGCTTGAAGCCCTTTGGATTATCAATTCTGGACCACTTAATGTCTTTCAAATATTCGAGAGCTCCTTCATCACGCTCAGTAATCTAACATCAATAAGAAGGCGGAGATAAAATAAAATGCAAATGATCAAACAGGTTATAAAAAATGCAGAAAGGCAACAAAGAGAGCATTCATGAACATCTAACCTCTTCAGCTAACACTTCATTATTCTTCATAGCAGTAACCCAGAAATGTGGAACTCCTTTCTCGGCAGTTTTGTCGTCTTCTTGGTCCATAGACACTGCTTCAGCTTTTTCACCTTCAACTTCAACTATACCATTCACTATTTCATATCTCTGCACGTTTTTTTTCACTTCATTATGAATTTGAGGCATAGGATTACAAGCCAATGAAATAGCAGACGTATAATAATAATATGGTAAAAGAGCCTTACAAACCTTTGTATATAGTGGTTGATAAAGCTTCTGATACTTGGCTTCAAGTGCTGCTCTCTCTTCAAGAAACTTTGCCTCCAATTCATCATGTTGAGTCTGCACAATTCAGCACCAAAATCCACCAAGGGAGCATCAATAATCAATAAGATGTAAGAGAATGTGAAAATTCAAAACTGAAAAAAAAAAAAAAAAAAAAAAAAAAAAAACTGTGAAGATGTAAGCAGTTAGTTGAGAGCAAGGAGGGCAAGGATTGACAAAAAAAACATAACAATAATAATATGTTTTCTAAACAAGTTGTATAGGGAAATTACTTCTCTGATTTACTTATAAAAAACAAATCATATAAAATAAAGTGGCTCCTCATTCACTAAAACTTAAAGGTATTTAATATTTAACCAATACCATAAAATCTTTGCAAAAATAAAGTCATTCTTTAATCACCAAAATTGTTCAATGAGAAACTCAATTTATTAGCAACAATTAAAATTAAAATTGGACCAATACAGGATATGCCAAAATTCAAATAATTCCCCACTTGGGACTTTCCCTATTTATTGTGTCAATTCAATTAACCACATTTAATACTCTTAACAATCTGCAATGACATTGGAATTTTCAGATTAGGATATCTTAAATTGATGTCCACATAGAATTGGAGTTTCATAAAACAACCAAGCGTTTAAAACATTCGAGACACCAGTACAAGATTCACATACCTGAATCTCCCTGAGGAACTCAACACGCTCTCTGACATCAGGTGACAAGCTCTCGAGCACATTTGAATGCTGTCCAGTAAGATCCTGAAGCTTATTCTTTAGAAAATGAAACACTATCAGTATTAATACAACTCTATTCCCTTTTTAGGAGGGAATAAAAGGGACCCCTACACACAAACAGCATACAGCTCCTTTGATAAAACTTCAAAGAGGGACTGGGCTATACAGATGTACTTATAATCTATGTATTGCAAACATAAGAAACGGCAAAAATAACTTACTTTGAGAACGTTGACAAGGTCAGCCTTTTCCTCAGAATTCAGAGCTACAAAGAAATTGAAACAACAATAATACACGAAATAAACACAGGAAAATCAAAGCATATCAAGATTCCAGCAAGTACAGAAACACACTAGCGAATTCATTACGCTCCCGCATGTTAAAATTAAAATCTGTATACGTATACATACAGATAGAACTGTACGAGTAGATTAACGTAGCTCTCTGGATAGAAGGTTACCAGCGTTGAGATCGGACATGCTGAAGTTATCCTTGGCGTTGGCCATTGTTGAAACAGAATAAACCCTAGGAGAGAGAAAGCAAAAACCCGAGAGAGAAAGAGCTTCAGTTTAAGCCTTCCCCTATATCTCCTCCCGCTTGCCGTCTCCCTCCGCCGCTGAAAACCTAGCACCAAAATATGTGTATTTATACTGACGGTCAACAAGGGCTTGTTTGCGTAATCACAATCTTTTCTGATTAAAAAATATATTTAGGCATGTTCTCATTTTTACTTTTCGATTTTATATTTTTTTGGGGTAATCCAGTCACAAATACTCACAATAGCATTCGAATATGCATTCATTATCAAAAACAAAATTCTATTTTTTGGAAAATTAATATTAAAATTTATTTATTTATATATTTTTAAATTTAAAAAAAAATAATGGAGAACATAAAATTACAGAGTTTAAGTAAATGCAATCATAAGTTTGACATACACAGTCTTACAGATCATTTACTACTTTATTCACTTTCTTATAATTATAATTTTAAATCTAAATACGTTTAAAATAAATACATACATAATTTTGAATTAAATATAAAATTTTATTTTTATAATTAAAACAAATAAAATGGCATTAAATTCAAAATACGAATACATAAATAAAAATAAAAATAAAAAACATAAATAAAATAAAAATTACGTTTCTGTAAATATCTTCTTCATGGTATACTTACAAACCCTTTTGTGATTTGCTAGTTGCTCTTATGTGATTTGTGAAGTATCTTTATACCAGAGTTGCAATTCCATGGCCTCATCGTATATTCCCTTTGCAAATGCGCTTCTTTCCTTTGTCGCAACATTTTTTCCTTTGACCATAGTGTATTTATCAATTCGTTGCCGTAGCTTATGGTCAACATTGGGTTCGAAAATTTCCACTTTGCCTTTGCCTTTCTGCTTGGGCATTTGAATTTTCTTTTTCTCTATCTGAAGACATATTGAGAAGAAATAGACATGTAAACAAATTTGAGAGGAAATATAAGTGTATAAAAATCTTTTTTTTTTTTTTAGGGATATAGAAAATCTTATAAAGGTACGAATAGAAATAATTAAACAAATCCCAATGGTCAAATGACCGTTGAGGGAAAATTAGTAATAATAATTAAACAAATCCCAACAGTCAAATGACCATTAAGGGCAAATGAAACTCTTTTGCAACCTAAACGGTAAAATAGTTGTTAAGACAACTGCTTTGGTGTGTGGTCGCATGCCTGTCACACACCACGCACCGCGTGCCTGCTACACATCACGCACTTGGAACAACATACTCTAGAGATAACAGTTTCTCCAGAGCATGTTACTTCTCTCATCTCCACCCCTTCTCCCTCTTTCTCTCCCCCTCCCCCCTCACACCTCCCCACCCTACCCTCTTTCTCATCCCATTGGAGATGCTCTATGGATTTGTTAACAATTTTTTCTTTTCATGTGTTTTGTGTTGAAATTTATTGTCTAATTAATTAATATATTTTAAGTAAGTTATTATTCAACTACATATAATTATTAAAAAAAAAATGCAATTTTAGTCCCACAATTGTTTCTTTCTAGCAGTTTTAGTCCCTAATTATTTACTATTGCAATATACACCATGACTCTTCAAAAAAGTTGTAGTTTTAACCCCTGAAGCGGCAAAACTACTAAACTATATTAAAATTTTATTATTTTTTTTTTGAATGTTACTGGCCCGTTTACATTGTAGTAAATGTGCATATACTTTCTCAAGTTACTGAAACACAAAGAACCAATAACGCCTCCACTGAGGCTTGAACTCATAACCTTCCAAATGAAAGTTCAACCCGGGTACCATTAGACCACAGTCTTGGTATATTAAAATTTTACTTAGTACATAGATATTTCAAAACTTAATTATCTTTGTTCTTAATAACATTGTAAATTTTGGTATTTCATATGCAAAATATAGAATTGACAATTTTCTTTCTTAAAATTTTTCTTTTTAATTGTGACACATCGTCCCTATTTTCCTTACATGACATTGTTAAAATCATATTCTTTATTTTTTAAATGAAATATCAAGACTAATCAAAATTGTAGTTAATGAAGAAACATTAAGTAAAATACTCATGTATTAAGTAAAATTTTAATAGAGTTTAATAATTTTGTTATTTCAATGATTAAAGCTGCAAATTTTTTGAATGGTTAGGGGTGTATATTGCAATAGTAAAAAGCTAATAACTAAAACGGCTAGCAAAGAACAATTGAAGGACTAAAATTGCATTTTTCCCTATAATTATATATTTGATAATATAAATGGTTGAATGTTGAATATGATTGATGAGGATTTTAACTAGTTAATATATTGTATAAATATTTTGTTAGAATAAAATATGATCGATAAATTTAAAATTATAAACAATTTAATATTTTTATATTTATTTTGATAATATAATTTTATAATTTATTTTATCATTGGACATTGATTTAATTGTGCAGCCTGTTTCAATTAACTAGTTAAAAAATAATGGAGATTGAATATTAAAACATCCTATTAATAAATTATTATGTTACAAAATCTTTGACGCATGTAAGACTTATTATTGTGCAATTTCCAATTATTAAGACTGGTGTTAGATAAATATAATTTTAATGTACCAAATGAATAAAGAGTGAAAATAGAAAGCAAATACTATAGGCCCTATTTGGTAAAATATTAGCCTATTAGTCAATTTTGCCTTATTTAACCACTATTAATTATTTGATTTAGTTAAAAAGTCAACTCTAAAATGCTAAAATTCTAAAAGCTGTTCAAAGCAACTTTTTCAATTAGCTTTTTGAGAAAAGAAATTATACCAAATAGCTATCAACTAACATCTAATTTACCAAACACCTTTTTACAATCAGCTAATGTTATAAACTAGTTATACCTTCTAATTAACCTAATCAGCTAACAGCCATTTACCAAACAGGACCTATATTTATTTCAGTAATAAAATTTTTGTATAATGTATCTTGATGTATACCGAGTATGAGAACCCGGTTGAACCACCTAAACCCGATTACACCACCTAAACCCCTCCATAACCCCTAAATAAATACCCATTACTTGCCCTTGCCCTACTAACAACCCATGATAAATCCCATAAATACCTCTTTATAACCCACTAAACCACCTATTATTACCTATTTAATTTATCCCATTCTAACCTCCTATTTATTGCCCCTTAATAATACCCATTAAATCCTAATAAACACCACTTACTACCCTTGAAGACTTGTAGCTATAAAAGAAGGAGAGAGTAAAGAGCAAAGGGGGGTCATCACGAGAGGGCTCAATATTTGAGAGTGAAAGAGAAAGCTTCATCCATACACAATGTAACATGCACAAAAGCTCCTACAAAAAAATAGTAAAATCTTTGACTTGACACCGCCCAAAAAAACTTGTGATTTTTTTTTTCAATTTTTACGTAAAAATCATTGTGTCAATTTTTTTTTTCTATTTATTTTTTATATTCTATTTCCCAGTGATTCATCAACTTTTCCGGTTATGTTGGATCCCCGGTAGACTTCTCAAAAGTCTAGAAACCAACCTATCTAATCCGATAAATTACTTATGGTAAACAAATAAGCCTATAACCATTTTCTTAATATGAATGATGAGTAAACTTTATATATCAATATTTCATTATAAGGTAGTTAGTTATAAATTTGTATAAGTATTGTGATATATTACGTTGAGTTAATCATATATGATACTAACCGAGAAAAAAAATATTTTTCAAAATTCAAAACATAATACCCTAAAAAGGAATAAAAAGGGCGAGGGACATGTGTGTTGTGTGATGTATGCACCACTTTTGATGATCCATTCGACATTAATCAGCAGCATATCACACGTCTTATATGCATGTTAGCTGGCATATGCTTTTGTTAAGATTTTATGATAAAATGGTAAATGAAACATTTTTTTTAAAATTTTTTGTTTGTTTGTCTCCATATCCAATAAATATGCAATAATGAGAAAAAAAAAAAACCAAAAAACAAAGCAATTACAGTACAATATTATTTAAGGCATTTAATCTATATTGCTAATTTCTCTTACTAAAATCACCACAATAATATTTTACTACTTGATACTCCGTATATAGTACAATATTAATTAAAAAATATAAAATATGCGTCAAACAAATCTAAAATGTAAAATATATAATACATCTATACTATATATAAAAACAAAATCCTGAAATTTTAACTTCCCGTCCAATTCCTAAAAAATCTCTCTTCCCAATAAAATATATTGATTTCTACTTTCTCATTCGTACTGATGGATTTAATTCACCTGGGGTAGCCCGAATTATTAAACCCGGATAAGAATACGTACAAAATAAATAATATAACGCAAAGATATCGTAAGGCCGCAGGGACCGTAGGTCGCAGGGACCGTATATTGTATTAATTGTCGCTAATAAGCTATTACAAGACTTGATTATGACAATAATGCTAGAAGATAGCAATTCAGGAATATGTTGTGTTGTGTAATGATCAGGTCCTTTGTTACGACAAGGAGGGAGCTTTTTATACCAGCTCAACCCCCAATCGCACCCCTAGAACCGGGGGTGGTTAGATCGGCCCGCTTTGACCGCGTCCCCTCCGGGACCGGGTCCAAAGCGGGGCGACTTGGCATGGCCGAGCCGGGTATGTGCCGAGCTCGGGCTAGCCGAGTCCGCCATGGACCGGCTCGGCTCGGCAGTAGCCGGGTCCATGGTGACGAGCTCGGGTGTACCGAGCTCGTCCGTGGCCGGGCTCGGCCCATGGCCGAGTTGCTTTGGGCCGACCCGGGCACGGCCCAAGGGGTTGGGCCGAGGCGCCTCGGGTCCGTCTCTCCGGGTCGGTTCGTTCCAGGTCCAATATATCCATCACGTACAATAATTCTGGGTAAAAATTCTATTCTAAAATTATAAAATAGTGTAATACAATTCTCTTTGCACATCTAATCTATACTATATATAAAAACAAAATCCTGAAATTTTAACTTCCCGCCCAATTCCTAAAAAATCTATCTTCCCAATAAAATATATTGATTTCTACTTTCCCATTCGTACAATAATTCTGGGTAAAAGCTGTGAAGTGTCAAAAGTTTGGCAATGCATAACTTTTGACTCGGTTGTCCGTTTTGGACAAATATTTTTTTGAAATTGTGTATTTTTTCGAGATATATCCACCGCAAACGGCCGTAGGCGGTTTGGCCTACCAATTTCTAAAAAAAATGCTTTATTAAATAGTTTATAAGAAAAAACTATGAAAATCTTATGTTTTATTAATGAATTTTTAAATTTTTAAATTAAAAAATTGTCCCGTGCATTTTTTAATAATCTCTCTTTATAAATGGTCAAATTATTTAATTATGGTAAATTAGGGATAATTAATGATGGTAATAGAAATCCTATAAGCGACCTCTGGTGAAATTAACTCTTAAATAATTATATATCGATTTAAATATTTTTAGTATATTACAACAATTCCATTCCGTGCATCGCACGGGTGAAAATACTAGTTTTGATAAAAACGTAATACTTTTATATGAATTAAAAAGTATTACATTTTTATTAAAAGTTATTACACACTTCAAATTTGTTTCGTATCAGATGGTCTCACATAAAACAATTTAAAAAAAAAAAAAAACTATTTATTTCTATTGACTATTGTCGAATCGATCAATACTATCATGAGTTAATACAAAATTCATACAATAATTAAATACAAAGAAGATATCTAATACGGAGTATAATAATGTCACGTTAGATATTGAATTGAATATTATATATATATATATATATATATATATATATATATATATATATATATATATATAGGGGATTGTTAACATGTTCGAGGTAAAAAGTGAAGATTATACGTTTAAAAAAATCAAATGTTTGAAATAACTTTCCTGATAATTAATTATTATGATTTCAAATAACACACAAATTGTTAATTAGTTTTGCTAACAAACTTATTCTCATTAAATATATTCCTGTAATTTTTTTTCAAGAATTTAATTTATATGATAGTAACGAACAATGAAACAATCGTGGAATGTTTGGTTCAAAACTTCAAATATGATAATCAAAATAGACTATGTTTACACACTTTTAATCACGTACTCACAAATCAATCACTTAATGATGTGACAAATTTTTAAATATTAATAAAATTAAAATAAAAAAAAAACTAATATTTAAAATATTGCCACATCATAAAATGATTAGTTTCTGAATGATGAAATTCGAGGTAATTAAGTACTTCCGAAATCTTCTCCAAAAAAAAAAAAAAAAAAAAAAGTACTTCCGAAATCCTATTTAGCCGTCGAAATATATTTTACTCTTATCTCTCATTTCGAAAGTGGTGAACCAAACGTTATTAAAATATGAAGTGTCCAGCACAAATACAGGTGTGTCCAATGCATGTATGTTGTGTCGGGCACACATGTTCGACATGAGTATGACAACGCACTTCCTAGAAGTGTTGAAGCTTCGGTCACATTTTGAGGCACTGGGTTTATGGATTTTGAACTTTACTACTGGATTTAAATTTAATTACCATATATTTGGTTTACTATTTTTCATTAATTAGAGTGTGATTTAAATTATGAAAAAAAATAATTTTGTGAAATTTCATAGTGGCTCTCACTAGAAATTGAATTTGAAAATTTGTAATTATCAAATCAATAATTCGGCCAATGACTTCATAGTCGCTCTCATTAGAAATCGAACTTGAAATATTGTAAATATCAAGCCAACAATCCGATCAACGACTTCATATATAGTCGCTCTCACTGAAAATCGAACTTAAAATATTGTAATTAGGGAAAATCATTGTTTTGGCTTCGAATTGTTTTAAATTTAGTCCATTAAATCCTCTAGCCACTTGATTGCGGTAGAGATTCCCAAACACACTTAAGCACTTTGTAACCACTTGTGTAAGAGATGTAAGAAGATACAACTAAAATATATAATCTAACCTTAATAGCTCTTCCCTCCAAAAGTAATCTCTTACATTCTTAGACATTCCTAGCTCTAGTTCTAGCTAGGATTTCTCTCTAGCCTCTCACACATTGGATTGAAGATCTTCTTGGTGAAGGAAGCTTGACACACTTCCTCAATCTAGGAGACAAATGTAGATTGAATCTCTATTGCAATCAAGTTTGGTAATTCTTTACTTGCTTTCCTTTTAATTGTTTTGCTTAGTTGATCCTTGATGCAATGATGATTCTCAAAGCTACCATGAGTGGTTAGACCTTTTATAGGAATTGAATTGTGATTCTATTGCATGATGTTAGAGCGAAATGTAATTCATGATTAGATTGTGAATTGCAATTGTGAATGATGTCTTGTTACAATTTGGTGAATTGATTGCATCTTGTGAGTCCGGTCAAACTCTCTTGATAGTTCTAGGACAATTGATCTAGGCAAGAGATTGCTAGATCAATTGTAGCTCCAAGCCAATTGTATTTCCTTGCTTTAAGTTCCGAAAGGCCTAAGTTAGGAATGAGGTGAGACCATGTGTTTGATGAAATGCTTCTTAGGATCATAGTCACTTAAAGGTGTTCTATACCAAGAAAAGTCATAGTAAACCGAGAGGTGAAAGGCACTTGTAAAGCCTCACTCGAATCACTCAATTGCAATGTCACAACCTTGACCTAAGACACTAGAAGCATCATGTGATAGATGAACAATTCAATTTCTAGCTTTCTTTAATTGAATTCATTTACTTGTTTTACTCTTTGCCTTCTACAACTTCAACTCTTTGAACAACAAACTTGCGTGAACATCTACAAATCTAATAAGAGCAAATAATGTTAGGTCCTTAACTGGAACAAAAAAATGTCGGTGTAATTGTTTCTTGAAATAAATGGTTCATATTATTTTAATTTTAGTATTTTTTAATGATTTTCCTTATTTACCCTCTATTATATTATTTTCTTCTCTTAAATAACCCTGGATTCCGTCAGTATAAACTTTAGTAATGGAATACTCCGTTAACTGTTAGGAATAAAATGTAATAGTTTTGATGAGCCAAATTTGTATTTTTAGAACTCCCCCGTTTTATTTTGAGTCTAGTTGTCTATTAGTCTAAGTCCCAAGTCAAGCCATAAAGTCTACGAAATTCTTAGCAAAATATACTTATCCAGAATATTACTATTTGAGAATTATTTACCTTGGGAAACACTAAAGGATCAAGTGGTAAAGTGGATAAGCAACAAGGTTGCTAAAGTCAAATGTCACATGTTCAAGCCTCAATCTCTACACTTCTGAGTAAGAGATAAAGAAGGGGACGATGAAGAGGCTGATAGGGGGGATGACCAAGAAGCAGACTCGGATTAATTTATGAATTAATCTAAAAAGCTACTAAAGCCATTCTAGGAATAAATATTAACCAATTAATTTATGAATTAATCTAAAAAGCTACTAAAGCCATTCTAGGAATAAATATTAAATCCAGAAATATTAACCAATGAGTTAATATGGTAAAAGCATGAGAGATAGATTTTGTCGAGCTTGTGTTTGAATCTCATTGGAAGCATATTTTTGAAAAAAAAAAATGACACTTGTTGACTGCATGCTGCAATGTGGACACATGTAAGGCTAAGTTGACAACAAGTTTGGAAGCTTGGCTAAGTTGACAACAAGTTTGGAAGCTTGTGGACATGATAAGGAAGATGCACGTGAATTCTTCTACACATCTTCTTTCTCATTTAAATCTCTTGCTACGTATCTCAAATCATTTCAGAAGAATCTTTTGGAAGATTTCACCATTTTGAATCCGTCAAAATAAGGAAATTATTTTTTGGAGAAGATTCAGCTGATGAGCCGACATATACAACTTTTGAATATTTGTCAGGTGAGGATTTTCAAACTCACTGTAAGAAGCTCATCTCTTGCATTAATTCACCGCAATGCAAGTTGGCAATAATATGTAGCTGATCAAGATGAACGATCAAGATCAACTGCTGCTACAACGGTAATATAGCTTCTTCAGCTATATATACCAGAAGACTTGAAGACATGAAGTAGAGAGCAATACACGAAAAAGAAAAGGCAAGGCAATACAAAGAAGCAAACATAAGCAAAAATTCGAAATATCCAGCTTGAGCTTTCACGAGAGATTCTTCAAGTCCTTAGAAGAGAAATTTGTTTTTTCTAAATCTTATCTCTACTGTGTGTAGAAAGAGGGTTGAGTGTAGCTTTGTGCAAGACACTACCCTGTGAGTGTAGCTTTGTGCGAGACACTCGTGGTTGCTGAGTGTAGCTGTGTGCGAGACGCTCGGTGGTGCTAAGTGTAGCTGTGTGCAAGACACTTAGTTGGTGTAGGGGTATAGCTTTGTGCAAAATACTCGGGAGTATAGCTTTGTGCGAGATATTCGGATTGAGTGTAGCTGTGTGCAAAACACTCGGGAAGTGCCTGTGTGCACTTGATTCACTATTTGTATCTGGGTGAACGAGATAGTGAATTTCCTCCTTGGAGTGAAAGGAGAAGAGTGGACTAGGAGGATTACACCACCTCTAAACCACTATAAATTGTCTCTCTCATTTACTTACTGCTTTTATTTATTATTGCATGCATACTAACCCATTTACTATTCGTCTTATTTACTTATCTTATTATTTGGGTTATGTGACTTCACAAGTGCATGCAGACACAATTCCATTTGGATTCATTCATCAATTCACACGTGACATTGCATACATATTGAGTGAACCATCTCTTTAAATATTTTGTTGTCTTGCATGTTGAATATTTGACTAACCCATCTTATATTGTGCGAAAATATTCATCTGGGTATAGTAGTTTTCACGTATGCATGTGAGCATAAATTTGCATATTTATTATTTGAGCCTTTGCAAGCATATCCATCTTATTACATGTGATATATCTCTTTGATTTTACGTAACACTTGGTTGTTTAAATTATTCTGCTGGGCATCTGAGTTATATATCTTGTTACTTAGAGTTGAAATTACCAAAGTGTTATTAATTGTGAAAAAGTTCAAAAAGTATTCACCCCCCTCTAGACTTTTTACCACCCTATCGGGACCAACAATTGGTATCAGAGCAGTTGTCTATTTGAGTCAATTTTGACTGCTAGAGAGATCTCGAAAAATCAAGATGATGAAAAGAGACATGACTCTTGCCCAAAATCTATTATTTTCTCTAGACAAATTTGATGATTGAAAAATTCGCATGCAGGTAAATTTATCTGCACTACATGATGAAATGTGGGAAGTAATCATTTATGGTCCAATTGAAATCTTGCAAGTAAACACTGCTTCTGTACAAACAAGTGAGACTCCACAGTACGTTCCAAAGCCTAAAGTGGAATGGACTCGTGAAGATAGAACACGAAATAACTTGGATAATATTGCCAAGGATATTTTGTTCAAGTCTATCGATGATACGATATTTCCAAAGGTCTGAAAATGCTAAATGCTAATCCGCAAAAGAAGTTTGGGAGACACTCATCCAAATTGGTGAATGAGACGAACATGAAAAGGATAATAAACTCACCATTGCATTAAAGAAATTTGAGGATTTCAAAATGCTAAGTGGCGAGGATATTACCGACATGGAAACAAGATTTGCCAAAATCTTGGGAGAAATTAATGATCTTGGAAAAGACATTAATCAAAAGGAAATCTCACTCAAAATCCTACGTGGTTTACCGTCAAGTTGGGACATGAAAGTCACTGCCATGCGTGATCATAGAGATCTAAAGACTCTATCAATTGATAAGCTTTTTAGTGATCTAAAAGCCTGTGAGTTTGAAATGAAGTCAAGGACGGAGGAAGAACGCGAAGAAAAGAACAACGCACTAGTTGCCGAACAACCGTCCACGTAGGGTCAGTAGATAATAGTGAATTATTAAATAACAAAAACTTTGCTTTGTTTGCCAAGAAATTCAAGAGGTTTATGAGGAAAAACAATCACAAAAGTTTTCCTAAAGCAAGCACGTCACGAAGGCATAAAAAGGAAACCATGGAGGACAATTTTATGCTACAATTGTAGAAAGCCTGGACACTTTATGGCCGAATGTCCTTATCCCAAGGTAAGCAAAAATCAATCTAACACCGTGCAGGAGGAAACCAAAGTCAAGGATAGGAGATTCAACAAGAAAGACAAAAGGAAAGCTCTTATTAGTGACCCACTAGAAACAAGTGAGTCTGAGGAATCTTCTAGCAACGAAAGTGACAGTTCTACAGATGATAATGCACTATTTGGAATGAGCATGTCAAGCAATTCAAATAGTCAAGACTTATGTCTTATGGCACACGAAACATATGATGATGATGTAACTTCTAAATCCTTTGATTCTGTAAGTTCATCTTTCTCTAAAGAGTCTATCTTTCATATGATGAAGGATTGTCAAACCATGATGGACACTTACTCGCAAATCAAGGAGCGCAATAATTTACCGATTCTTGTAAAAGATCAACTAAATGAAAAATTGCAAAATGCTCTATCTGAAATACGAGACTTGAAAGCCGAAAATATTCGACTTCAAGAAGAGTGTAAAATCAAGGGAAGTGAGAGAACACAACCTAAGGGAAGTTATAGCAACGTTTACTCATTCATCCAAAATAATGGATAAAATGGTAAATATGCAAAAATCCTCAGGAGATAGAACCAGACTTGGTTATGATCCATCGTGTTCTCAAGCCTCTGAAAAATTGACCAATTCTACTACTGCTTTAAATAATAAAGTTCAGATAGTAAAATTTGTAAAAGGTCAAGATAGCACAATGAGACAAGAAACTGGTTATCAAGCTAATGCCAAAAATGTTACTGCAAGGCCGAAGCCTCAAAGAAAATTTAATTCGCCAATGCAGTCAAATAATAGGCAAAAGTTTGTTCCTAAATGGAAACATACCAATGAGTCAAGTGCACAAAGTCCTCATAGGAGAACGAGAAGAACTCCAAGGATTGGGGCAGGGAGATTATATCCCTCTGAACAAGATTGGTTTGATGAAATTAAACCATGGACAAAGTCTAGATTTAATGCCTTTCATAGGCTCAAACAAATCTCTTCCCAAGTGCCAAAAGATCGATCAATTTTCAAAACCCGGCACCAAAACCTTTTTCGAAAATTAGGTATGATTATAATTTGTTCAATGGTTACGAATCACCTAATCTTGGATCAATAAGAACTAGGTGGATTTGGGTACCAAAAAGGACTAACAATCAAGGACCCAAATTAAGTTGGGTACCTAAAAATGCGTAAACTGTTTGCAGGAAATTTGGTACTTCGATAGTGGATGCTCTCGACAGATGACTGGAAATAAATCTAGTCTTGTGGATTTTAAATATATCGAAGGACCAAAAGTTGTGTTTGGAGGAAATGATCGATATGGTACAACCAAAGGAATAGGAACAGTATCCCGCAATGGTCTAAAAATAGAAAACGTATCCTTCGTTGAAGGATTAAAGTTCAACTTGCTGAGCACAAGTCAATTTTGCGATAAAGGCTATCTTGTAGAGTTTTTCAAAGACAAGTGTCAAGTGAAGAACGGATCCACAGGCGAGATTATTCTCGAAGGAGTCAGAAAGAAAAATATGTATGTTGTAGACTGGAACACAACCAAAGACTCTGTGTGTCTTGCTGCAAACAACTCAAGCAATGTGGGTTGGGAATGACACAAAAAGTTGAGTCATCTCAACTTCAAAACCATTAACAAGCTCGTGACGAGAAATCAAGTCAAAGGACTACCCAACATCACCTACAGAAAGGATCAGATTTGTGATGCATGTCAAAAGGGAAAACAAGTCAAATCATCCTTCAAGACAAAAACACACGAATCAAGTCAAAGACCTCTTAGTATACGACATATGGATCTGTTTGGTCCAGTGGAGCCAGTAAGTATGAGTGGTGAGAAATATACCCTTGTTGTTGTTGATGATTTTTCCAGGTACACATGGACGATATTTCTCGGCAAGAAAAATGAAGTAGAGAAGAAGCTACCAGAACTTCTCAAACAGCTTCAAAATGAAAAGGAAGTCAACATTGTCAAAATTCGTACCGATAGAGGAACAGAGTTTGTGAATAGCGTAATTCAAAATTACTGCAATACTCAAGGAATTATGCATCGACTATCAGCCGCAAGAACTCCACAACAAAACGGAGTTGCCGAAATGAGGAATCGTACGCTTAAAGAAGCCGCACGAGTAATGATAGCTGCAGCCGAGCTACCTAAACGCTTTTGGGCCGAAGCAATCAATACTGCTTGCTATACCCAAAATAGAAGTCTAATCTACAAGCTGCAAGACAAGACACCTTATGAATTGTGGAAAGGGAGAAAACCTAACCTTAGTTATTTTCATTCATTTGGTTGCAAATGTTTTGTTCTTAATAATGGCAAAATCTATCTAAGAACATTTGATGAACGTGCAGATGAAGCAATATTCTTTGGATACTCCTCCACCAGCAGAGCATTCAGAGTATTAAATAAATCAACAATGGTGGTTGAAGAATCCATTCATGTCGTATTTGATGAGTTCTCAAAAAGCAAGGAATCTCCAACAGTTGGTATCAATGATGTAGATAATACTAATGAAATTTCTGAAGATATTTTGCAGGGAAATATTAATCTAAACTGCTCTGGAACAGAAACCGATGCGGAAGATGAAATAAGGGAAGAACTAAGGAAATGTGTTGGGGTTGGAGTTGGAACTAATAGTGAGGATCAACGAATGGATCAAACCGCAAATCCAAATCCTTCCACTTCACATGAACCCTCTACTTCTCAAGGAAATTTTCAACAGGATTTGAAGTGGCTAAGAAACCATCCACAAGATCAAATCATTAGAGATATTCATGACAGCGTGAGAACTAGATCCACATTACAAGAAACCCTATTTTCATGTTTTCTTTCTCAAGTTGAACCGAAGGACATAGATGAAGCTTTAAAAGATCCTAGTTGGATTGAAGCAATGCAAGAAGAGCTAAATCAGTTTGAACGCAACGATGTATGAGAGCTTATTTCGAGACCATCTAATCACAACGTGATTGGAACAAAATGGGTCTTTAGAAATAAAGCAAATGAAGATGGAATCGTTGTTAGGAATAAAGCAAGGCTAGTCACAAAGGGCTACTCACAGGAAGAAGGGATAGATTTTGATGAGACATTTGCCTAGTTGCAAGATTGGAAGCAATAAGAATTTTTCTAGCCTTTGCAGCTTACAAGAATTTTACAGTCTATCAAATGGACGTAAAAATTGCATTCTTAAATGGCCTACTCGAAGAAGAAGTATATATTGAGCAACCCCCAGGTTTCGAGGTAAAAGGTAATGTTGATAAGGTCTATAAACTAAAGAAGGCATTATATGGGTTAAAACAAGCACCGAGAGCTTGGTATGACACCCTAACAATGTTCTTAATTAGTTGTGGGTTTACCAAAGACCTTGTTAACAAAACCTTATTTAAAATTCAAGAAAATGATCATATATTATTAGTACAAATTTATGTTGATGATATTATATTTGGAAGTACTAATAAATTATTATGTGAGAAATTTTCTAAGCTCATGCAGAACAAGTTTGAAATGAGCACGATGGAAGAGCTAAACTACTTACTTGGACTGCAAGTAAAACAACTGAAGGAAGGAATTCTCACAAATCAGGCCAAATACACCAAAGATCTTATTAAAAGATTTGGTCAAGAAAGAAAGAGTTCAGTAAAAATTCCAATGAGCACATTAGTCAAATTAGACAAAGACGATGAAGGCAAAGATGTTGACGAGACGCAATATCGAGGAATGATTGGATCTTTATTATATCTCACTGCGAGTAGACCCGATATATCTTACTCAGTGGGTGTATGTGCAAGATTCCAATCTAAGCCAAAAGAAAGTCATCTACTTGCCGTCAAGAAGATTATACGATATCTTAAAGGAACAATCAATGTAGGATTATGGTATCCTAAAGAAGGAAATTTTGAACTAACCGGTTTTTCAGATGTAGACTTTGCAGGTTGCAAAATTGATAGAAAAAGTACCTCAGGAACGTGCCAGTTCTTAGGGGAAAGGTTAGTTTCATGGTTTAGCAAGAAGCAAAACTCCATTGCAACAAGCACAGCCGAAGCCGAATATATCGCTGCAGGGAGTTGTTGCACACAAATTCTATGGATGAAGCAACAATTAAAAGATTATGGAGTCAATTGCAATGAAGTTAGTATTTTCTGTGATAATACTAGCGCCATAGCAATTTCTCAAAACCCAGTACTTCATTCAAGAACAAAGCACATTGATGTCCGACACCATTTCATACGAGATCATGTTGAGAAGAAAGACATCAAAATCGATCACGTACCAACAGAAAATCAATTAGCAGATATTCTGACAAAACCTTTGTGCGAATCACGATTTATCACTCTAAGGCATGAGTTGGGCATAATCGAAATGAGCTAAGTATTATATTCTCTATCCTTAAGTTCAATTTGTTTAATTTAATTTTGGTTACTGTGTTTATTTTATTTGTCACGTACCTATATGTGCTAATTGCATAATTATTTGTGTTAATTGTGTTTTTGCATGATATGTGATTTTGTGTTAATTAAAATGCAATTAAAAATAAAATAAAATTCGTGTCTTATAATCCTTAAACCTTAAGGCTATCTTTTGCATGTTGTTAACCAAAGTTTGTACGTGTCTAATGTGTGGTTTTTATAAAATTTTTACCCTACTCACTAGAATAGTCATCTGTAAGTCATAGAGTTTTTACCTGGCACATAGAAATTTACTTTGAAAAAAGTTGGTCTTGTTTGCATAAAACATGTATATTGTGTCAGATAATGAAATTTAATGTGCATCTACCCCTTTGAAATTGGTTGAATTAATCATTATCTATTTTTGACAAACATATTTTTGCATGTATCTTTTATGTATGTATCTAATTCATCTGAAATATCTTTGAGCTGAACATCTTTCTATACTCAATAATTTGACCAAATTACCCTCAATTTTCAAACCCCACTAAGCCTATCATTAAGGGCATTTTCGTCCCTCTAGCCCTAAAAGTCTTAAAAGACCCTTCCTCTTCCCAAATAAACCCAATTTCAAAACTTCTCTTCTCTCTCTTTTACGAGAACACCATAGTCGAACCTCTCAAATTCTCTCATCCTCACTTCACTTTGATACCCACTCCAAAATAACTTCAAAAATAGCTTCCTCAAGTAGAAAATCATCCAAGAACACACCACCCACAGAGAAAGTCAACACGGGACATCTCCTCGACCCAGCCGATTTTAAGAGTGTTTCTATAAATCCAGTTCTTGCTCAAGAGATTCTGGATGGATTGGAGAAATGTGGTCTACAAAAGGTTTGCATGTTTCATTATATGGGTATTTTTTATGATAAAGCCTTTGATTTCTTCAAGCATGCTAAAATGAAAAACAATGTGATTAAATCTACTGTTAATGGCGTGCGGGTCTCTATTAATCAAAATGATATTAGGGAGTTGTTTGATTTCTCTAAGGATGACATTACTCTAGACAATTATTATTTTGATCAGTTTGAGTTTTGGACAAAGATTCGAATTAATGACAGTTTAGAAGTACCCAAATTTTCTGGGAGGAAGGCCGAACTGTTTAAGTGGGAATTTAGTAAACTTGTTGAAGTTATTGCAAAGTGTATTTTGTGCAAATTAGGTGGATTTGATAAGTCTACATTACAAATAGCAAGTATGATGCATGCTGTGGTTCATGGAAAGAAATTGGATTGGAGCAAGGTGATTTTCAACCGATTGGTTACCATGGTGAAGAAAGAAGACAAGCCCAGTTATGGTCTCATGATTGGTGAACTCTTGAGGAGGAAAGACATCCAAATGAAGGATAGAAAGTCAATTCTTTCTAGCAAGTACCTATTTCGAGTTAATGTCAAAAGAGAAAGAGTTGAGGAACATGAAAGTGAAGAAGAACAAATGGATGATGACATTCCTTTGAGCCGTGTGTTTAGAAAGAAAAGAACACCAAGAGTTGAAATTAGAGATCAAGATGTGGCTGCTGAAGATGAGACAGTTGCTGCTGAGGAATAGGATGAGATCTTGGATGCTTCCAACACCATCCAGACAAAAGAAGTTGAAGCAGTTCAAGAAGAAGAAGCAGGGGACAACACATGGGATGACCAGAGAGATGACCAAGGGGATGACATTATGGCTGATTGGGATACTAACCTTGTGGCAGAATTGAACACTGATTTTATGGTGGATGATGAACCAGTTCTACATGCTGATTTAGGGGATGATCCAGAGGCCAAGGAAGGAGAACAACAAGAAGATGTTGAGTTGGATAACCAAGCAAAGGAAGATGAAGTCCAAAAAGATTATGATGAGCATATTGTTGTTGAGATTTTGGATGAACATTCGAATGAAGATGAGGAAATCAACAAAAGTGACAAAGAAAAAGGTTCTAATGTTGAGGTGATCAAAGCCTTGAAGGAACTAAAGAATGACATTGTAGCACATGTTGAAGATTCTAACCCAACAATTGTTGAGTTTTTGAATTCTTTTGTTGACATGTTAACTATAGCTTTTGAAGAGGAAAGAAGTGTTCAAGCCAATCTTGAAAAGTCTCACCATGCCGAGAATATGATGCACAAAATACGGCATGAGAAGCTGCTTTTCAAAGTGTGCATGGAGGTTGAAGATCTACGAAAAACAATTGAAAAAATTGACACCTATGAAGGAGATATTCGAATGATCAAGAAGGAGTTATCTACAATTAAAGATTTTCTCCAAGGGATGGCCAGTACTACATTACGTACTGATTCGGTGGTCAAGGAGATAGTGAATTTATCCAAGAAGGGCACTGATATGGTCAAGATGATTTTTTATGACACCAAAAAGGGGGAAAAGGAGCAACCCTCTCATTTTGGTGGACTTGGACATGGTGGACAAGGCTCGAGCAATTCGAGCAGTGCATACCTTCAGGGGGAAGGAAGTTCACCAAATGAAGATGTCATTGCATCCTTTGCAGCTCTCGTACCAGATGTGTCCGAATTGAAGGAGGGAAGGAGCATATTCGAATGTGCCAAGTGGTACACTCTAAATGTTTTTCCCACAAGCAAGGGAGATGTACGTGGAGCTTTCTCATGCTATCTCAAAGGCCAAGTCAAGCAGTTATATTATCATGCTAATTGCAAAGGTAATTTTATTAAGCTAAGAGCTAGAGTAAATATCATGATTGGACCGTGAAGATGTTTAATATTTCAGTACATTTTGCTAAGTTTGTAATATGGCAAATGTGATGCAATTAATCTATCTAGTCATATTCTGTTTAGCTTTATTCTTTTTAATTTTTAGACACATGATTAGCTTTGTAAATGCAATTTGAGGGAAGAAAACAAGTTGACAAAAGAAATTAAAATTAATCCTCAATAAATTGCAACATGTTTAAGTGTCTAAAAGTAAAAAGTCCTTAGGTCCAAATTTTGTTAAACTCGTCAAATTGGCTAGTCAAAATAAAAGAAGAAAAATAAAAGATTATTATTTTTGACTGGACTAAGCCAAAATGTTCGGGTATAGGTTTTGGCATCATCAAAAAGGGGGAATTTGTTAGGAATAAAATGTAATAGTTTTGATGAGCCAAATTTTTATTTTTAGAACTCTCCTATTTTATTTTGAGTCTAGTTGTCTATTAGTCTAAGTCCCAAGTCAAGCCATAAAATCTACGAAATTCTTAGCAAAATATACTTATCCATAATATTACTATTTGAGAATTATTTACCTTGAAAAACACCAAAGGATCAAGTGGTGAAGTGGATAAGGAACAAGGTTGTTAAAGTTAGAGGTCATGGGTTCAAAACTTAATCTCTACATTTTTCAATAAGAGATAAAGAATGGGAAGATGAAGAGGCTAAGTGGGGACGACCAAGAAGCAGACTCGGATTAATTTATGAATTAATCTAAAAAGCTACTAAAGCCATTCTGGGAATAAAGATTAAATCCAGAAATATTAACCAATAAATTAATATGGTGTAATAGTAAAAGTGTGGGAGATAGATTTTGTTAGGCTTGTGTTCGAATCTCATTTGAAGTATATTTTTGAAAAAAAAAATGACACTTGTTGAGTGCATGCTGCAATGTGGACACATGTAAGGCTAAGTTTGACTACAAGTTTGGAAGCTTGTGGACATGATAAGGAAGATGCACGTGAATTCTTCTACACATCTTCTTTCTCATTTAAATCTCTTGTTACGTATCTCAAATCATTTTAGAAGAAGAAATGGACGAAGATATATTTTTTACTCAAGCAAGAATCAGCCGCAAATTTTTTGGAAGATTTCATCATTTTGAATCCGTCAAGATAAGGAAATTATTTTTCGGTGAAGATTCAGCTGATGAGCCGACATATACGACTTTTGAAGATTTGTTAGGTGAGG
This sequence comes from Ipomoea nil, assembly GCF_001879475.1. Classification (NCBI taxonomy): domain Eukaryota; kingdom Viridiplantae; phylum Streptophyta; class Magnoliopsida; order Solanales; family Convolvulaceae; genus Ipomoea; species Ipomoea nil. The sequence continues at coordinate 1,471,342 of NW_017619666.1, read as the reverse complement.
ATTTTCAAACTCACTATAAGAAGCCCATCTCTTGCATTAATTCACCGCAATGCAAATTGGCAATAATGTGTAGCTGATCAAGATGAACGATCAAGATCAACTGCTGCTACAACGGTAATATAGCTTCTTCAGCTATATATACCAGAAGACTTGAAGACATGAAGTAGAGAGCAATACATGAAAAAGAAAAGGCAAGGCAATACAAAGAAGCAAACATAAGCAAAAATTCGAAATATCCAGCTTGAGCTTTCACGAGAGATTCTTCAAGTCCTTAGAAGAGAAATTTGTTTTCTCTAAATCTTATCTCTACTGTGTGTAGAAAGAGGGTTGAGTGTAGCTTTGTGCAAGACACTACCCTGTGAGTGTAGCTTTGTGCGAGACACTCGTGGTTGCTGAGTGTAGCTGTGTGCGAGACGCTCGGTGGTGCTAAGTGTAGCTGTGTGCAAGACACTTAGTTGGTGTAGGAGTATAGCTTTGTGCAAAATACTCGGGAGTATAGCTTTGTGCGAGATATTCGGATTGAGTGTAGCTGTGTGCAAAACACTCGGGAAGTGCCTGTGTGCACTTGATTCACTATTTGTATCTGGGTGAACGAGATAGTGAATTTCCTCCTTGGAGTGAAAGGAGAAGAGTGGACTAGGAGGATTACACCACCTCTAAACCACTATAAATTGTCTCTCTCATTTACTTACTGCTTTTATTTATTATTGCATGCATACTAACCCATTTACTATTCGTCTTATTTACTTATCTTATTGTTTGGGTTATATGACTTTACAAGTGCATGCAGACACAATTCCATTTGGATTCATTCATCAATTCACACGTGACATTGCATACATATTGAGTGAACCATCTCTTTAAATATTTTGTTGTCTTGCATGTTGAATATTTGACTAACCCATCTTATATTGTGCGAAAATATTCATCTGGGTATAGTAGTTTTCACGTATGCATGTGAGCATAAATTTGCATATTTATTATTTGAGTCTTTGCAAGCATATCCATCTTATTACATGTGATATATCTCTTTGATTTTACGTAACACTTGGTTGTTTAAATTATTCTGCTGTGCATCTGAGTTACATATCTTGTTACTTAGAGTTGAAATTACCAAAGTGTTATTAATTGTGAAAAAGTTTTAAAAGTCTATTCACCCCCCCCCCCCCCTCTAGACTTTTTACCACCCTATCGGGACCAACATTAACTATTTATTATTCTTAACTTACTCATTAGTTTCTATAAGAAAGGTCTTAGGTTCGAACCTCATCCCAATCAGACTTGACATAATTGTTAAATATATACTTCGAATATGTTTAAATATACGAAGTATTTAAAAAATAAATACAATATAAAATTTAACATAAACTTTGGTCAAATAATTAGCCCGACTAAATATAAAACATTCAAAGTTGAGCATCGAATATTATAAATCAGAACCTTGAAAATCATTTTCTTGCATTTAAAAAAAAAAAACAAATTTAGGTTAAGTTTTTTTTTTTTTTTTTTTTTTTTTTTTTTTTTTTTTTTTTTGTTTCCGTTTAATTCATCTTCGTTTGATTATTTTGAACAAAACTCAATATTTTAATTATGCTTTTTGCATTATTGGAATGACTAGTTTTTTACGCGCATTTCGCGATTGAGATAATGCCCAATGTTTTTCTTAAATAAGTATTTTTAAGTATATCAAGACAAGATTATATTAGAATCGTTCATGCATAGATAATTGAATGTTGAATTTGTTTATTTAAATTGGTAATTCTAAGTTTACAAATGCAAGATAATATAGTCAAGATTAATTATAATTGTCAATAAAATAATTGTATGGGTATGGTTGAAACCAAATACAGGACATAAGGGAGAGCAAATAAAAATTAAAGTATAAAATATTAAATATATACTAATATTGTTTGAGGAGATTTCGGTGGTTAGAGTTCTATTAAAACTTTAATATTAGAATTAGATTAATATTTTAGTTATAATTCTATATTTGACTTTAGTATTAGAATTAGACTAACGATGAATTTAATGGTACTTAATGATAAAGTTAACCGATCGGATAATCATATAATTAAAGATAAATTATGAAACTGGTCATAGAGGTGAAACTTTGAAAGAATGATCAGGGATCGAGACTCACCAGTTGCAGTGTGGGAGCAACCTCTCAAAATGAGGGGGGCTCCTTGTGCGCAGTGAGCACCGGTCTAGCCTCTGTGGTTCATGTTCAGTTGAGTCACCATGATTTACATCCTCCCAAATGCTCTGTCGGGCCGGGGTGTGGGCGGTGCTCTAGCCTCTGTGGTTCATGTTCAGTTGAGTCACCATGATTTACATCCTCCCAAATGCTCTGTCGGGCCGGGGTGTGGGGGGCCCTTAGGGTTGGGGTTCAACCTTTGGAAGAAGGATAAATTATGAAATCTCAAGGAAAAATTAAAATCTGAACAATCTGAACTATTCATTTGTTGACGGTCATTTTTCTACCAAATGTTTATAATTAAATAAATATTTAAAAGTATATAAATGCAAGATTATATATTAGAAGTTCAACATAAGTAATTTAATGTCTAATTTATTTATTTAAATATGTAATTCATAGTATATGAATACAATGTAATATAGGGGATTCATTATAATTGTTACTCATCTTTTTTTAAATAGTAACCAAGTATTTTTGTTGCAAAGGGTTCTAATATATTTAATGAATGCACATATATACAAGATCAATGAATGAATCAACTGTACCAGTCCTTTAGGTGTTTTGCTCATTGTTTATTTAGTTCAACCATTATTGTTGAATAAATTATTATGGATCGGATAAAGAAATTCATAATTTAAGAAATTTTGATGTAGTAAAAATTTAAAATTTTTAATTGTAATGTAACCCAAAGATATTGGATGAATGGTAAATATGATGTAACCCAAAGATCAAAATGCTAAAAAAAAGTGTTTTGGTTATTCAACAATTTGACAGCAACAATTTGTTCTAAACTACTGAAAATACAAACATTGCAATTTAAAATATTTTCATAACGTTTTTTAAAATGATTTTTCCAAAACATATCTATATTTAAAAAAAAAATTATTATTAAAACAATTATTATTATTATTATTATTATTATTATTATTATTATTACTATTATTATTACTATTATTACTATTATTATTATTATTATTATTATTATTATTATTATTACTACTACTACTACTACTATTACTACTATTACTATTATTACTATTATTATTATTATCACTTCAATACAATATGTATTATTTTTTGTTGTAGCTATTAAATTATTATTTAATTTAATAAGAGTAAAATAGAGTACTAATTATGCCAACTTTGATTAGGATGGGGTTCGAACCTAACACCTTTCTTATTGAAATCAATGAGTAAGTTAACGGTGAACTAACCGAAATTAACGAAAAAGTTAATATTTAACGGAAAAGTTAACGGATAATCATATTTATTAAGGATAAATTATGAAATCTTAAGGAAAAATTAAAATCTGATCAATATGAGCCATTCATTTGATTTAAAAAATTGACCGTCATTTTTTCTACCTATTATAGGTCTAACTCTCTTGGGCTCTTATTAGTATAGTAGATTTAGGTCATTATGGAATTAATATTCAGTAAGAAAAATCTAAAACTTCCAACATCATATATAATCTCATTGCATGATGATGTCATCTATGCTACTACCAGTAACCCAATTGCACATGATATACTACCAATAAAAAAAAAAAGAGGACATGACATGTACTGTCGTACTGAAGATGAAGACAATGATAATGATACCCAAAAGAGAATTAAGAAGACTTAGAGAAATTTAAACCAAAAGTAGTATTTATTTAGACTACCGCTTTTAGACTAAGTATTTAGACTAGCGTTATTACAAAGTTGCAAACATTTATTTTAGTGGCAATTATAATCATTCTCTCATATATTATCTTGCATTTATATACTTTAAACAAATTCAACATTCAATTACTTATGCAAGAATATCTCCTATATAATATTGCATTGATATACTTTGAAGTACTTATTTAAAAATAATTATTGGTCATTATCCAATTCGCGCAATGCGCATAAAAAAACTAGTGTATGTGATAAGCATGAATCTTATTCCTTAGCTCAAACCAATTTAGCACTACCAAATTTGTCATTCTTTGAGAACGATAAAAACTCGGGATTGCAAGTCCTATCTTTTGACCTCTTGTCAGCTCTCAACTCTCTCTATTTGAGAAGGAAGATCTTCAAGAATTTAAGAGGAATTGACAACTCTTCTTTAATCTAGTATATCTCTTCTTGCTTGATTGGATGCATCTTGTGGATTGATTGTTAATTTCTATTGAATTAGGTATTTTCCTGCATTTTCTATCTTTAACTCCATTTCCATTGCTTTGTTCAATTGATATTTCCTTTCAATCTAGACAAAACTTGACTAGAATAATCTCTATGTGAATTGGATATTTCCTTTGTGATTGTGTATGGATTGATTGAGGTAGATTTGACTATGTGTGGATGTCTTGTTGGAAGTGAAAATTGTATTGACTCTTGTGTGTGAAGTACACCTCATGCAAGAGGTTTAGGGAGGATTATGCTTGCAAGAGATTAAGGCATAATCCTAGCCTCCTTCCACTTGCAATTCCCGCCTTGGATCCGAAAGGACAAAGTCCAAAATGGGATGTAGACTAAGTGTTCGATGAAATGTCTCATAGAGGGAATGTTGACACTCGGGTGCTACATTGCTCTATGATAGGCCATGAAGACCCAAAGTGGCTATGACATTGGTAGTCATCTCACATAGACCTCAATTGATTACATAGCCAATTCACCTTCCATCTCATTGCTATTTTAGTTTACTTGCTTGCCTTTACTTTACATTGCTCTCTACTACTTGAACTCTACTTCTTTGCACTTGATACAATGAATTTTCCTAGCTTTCTATTGCAAATGCATGCTTGTGTTTGACCACACAATATTCAATTTCAAGTGTCCATCCTTTAAGAACGATATTCGAGAAAATTTTCATTCTCCACCATACTTTCCATCCACTGATAAACTACACCTTGTCAACTTGTATTGCTTTTATCTTGTTTATATTAGTTTTTTCTCTTTGTTTTTTATTATTATTATTATTATTATTATTATTATTATTATTATTATTATTATTATTATTATTATTATTATTATTATTAATAATTTAAGCTTGTAACCTAAGATATAGTAGTATAAATTATTTTACATGCAAGGTAATTTTGGTCTCGATACATTTTATAAAGAGTCCCCCCATCGTACCGGTAATGAATTATAGAGTACAATAATTTTATGTATTAGTTTAAATTTATTTAGTATAATTGATAAGTTTGTAACTTATATTCGTTTGATTGTTCAAAATTGTAAATTTCTAGGTTATAAAGTATAAATCTACTATCTACTTCTACTATACTAATAAGAGCTAAGGAAAGTTAGACCTATAATGGGTAAAAAAACGACTCAATCGTGTAATAGGCCTATACCAAATCTCCCCCCTCCGGCATTCCCTCCGCCTGACGTCTCGATCGTGTCACTTGATACGTGATTTGCACTGGTGAGACTTTCATTATCTTATTTCTTTTTGGGTTTTGTGTGTGTGTGTTTTTTTTTTTTTCATTTTCTGGTTTTTAAACAAGAAAAGTTGTTCGTAAGAAAAAGCCAATGTTGCTTTTTTTTTTTTTTTTGTTTATTTGTGGAGAATATACGGATCTAGAAAGATCGACCGGGAAACAGTGGAATTCCTTGTTCATCAAGTCGATAAAGTTTGGAGAGGGACGGATTCTCTGTATATGTAAACATATAGAGAAGGAAGATACTTCTTCTAATTCTGAGGAAAAATTAAAGGTCAGTTGATTAAAATATCCCTGTATGTGCATGCTTGAAAGTACCATTTACTGTTGTATGCTTTTATTGACCTAAATTTAATTTCCTGTAATTAGATTCTTATAAAAATCACTGTTCTTATACTTTTTTTTTGTTTTTGTTTTTTTTTTTTTTTTGTTCTTACTGTCTTTGTTTTGTTCTTATATATATATATTTGTTTATTTATTTTTTTATTTATTGTGGGTTGTGCTTTAAGTACTGAATATCTAATGGTGTTTTTATTGTTGTCAAAAATCAGCTCTTAAAATTATAGTTGCACCTAAGAAATCAATTTGACAAATCTAAAATCTTGTGTGTTATGCAGGGAGGATTTTATTTTTATTAATAGAATATATTATGATATGATTAATATTATTAAAGTAAGAAATTTATATATGATAAATTACTAAATATAATTATGGTAACATTTATTTAAAATTTAATGAAATTAAAATTTTCTATACTACTATTTTCAAAAAAAAAAAAAAAAAATTCTATACTATTGGTAAAAATAAAATCCTCCTATGTAGTTTCCCGCCCAAACTTTTATTAATATAAGGTTATTTTGTCACTAACATTTTTTTCCAACTTTATTTAGTTATTTGACTTTCCTGCCTTTTAGGACTTTCTGCATTGAGAAGTGGTTGAAAGTACTATTGGAACTTTGGAGCGTAACAAGCAATGTGATGCTAAGGATGGTGGATCTGTTAACTAATTGACTAATTGATATGTATTTAAAAAGAATAATTGACTAAGAATAAAAATTACACGGAAATTAAGCCAATTGAAAAAGAAAATGACCAAAGCATCCAAACAATAATATATGTAAATCGGAAAAGGAATATGTTATTAATATTTGATTAGAAATATTAAAAAAAGAATTTGTTATTAATAATTAACTAATTGATATGGATTAAAAAAATAATTGACTAAGAATATAAATGACACCGAAATTAGGCCAATTGAAAAATAAAATGAATATTAATAATTGACTGAAAATTTAAAATGACCAACATATTAACTATTTTGAAAAGGAAGCGGATTAACTATAATATAGGTAAATTGGAAAATGTATCTATTATTAATAATAATTGATTGGAAATATTAAAAAATATGTTATTAATAATTAACTAATTAATATGCATTATAAAAGAATAATTGGTTGAGAATAAAAATGGCACGGAAATTAGGTCAATTGGAAAAATGAACTAATATTAATACTTGATTACAAATTAAAAATATCCCAAATTGACTCCAATTGAAAAAGAAATGCACAGAGACCCAGACCACCCAAATAATAGTATAGATAAATTGGAAAAGACATTCGTTATTAATAATTGACTATAAATATTAAAAAAAATAATATGTTATTAATAATTAACTAATTGATAAGTAGTAACAAAAAAATAATTGACTGAAATCAATATTTGATACGAAAATTAGGCCAATTGAAAAAGAAAATAAATAATAATAATTGACTAAAAATTTAAAATGATCCCCGATTAACTATTTCGAATAGGAAGCCAATTAACTATTTTTTTTTGAAGATCAGCCAATGTGGTTGTATTTATAGATAAACTGAAATAGAGTCTGGTGGGACATCGTCCCAGTACATAGCTGTAGTCGAATTTAAAGCTAAAGTAGCTAAAGTATGTGCTAATAAATTCTGTAGTCTAGGAACAAAATTGACTGAGCAAAAACTTAAAGTAGACATAAAATCCCTGCAACTATCGATAGCATATCCAACATATGACCTGGACAGGGTATTCGGTGTGCATAGGTAGCGTTGTAGCGTCTGGCAGTCAGTATGTAGTCGTATTGAATCTTCGCCACGTCCTCTTAACTATGATAAAACCTCTTTACACGCGTATGCCTCAGCCATGAGTGGGGAAAAACAATTCAGTAGTGGGGCGCTGAAAGCCGAGACATAGTAATTGTCGGCATATAGTAGTACCGCCCCCACCGCTGCTAAGCTGGTATCCTGGTGATAGCTTGCATCCATGTAGCATCTCCTGGGTCTTGATGTTTCCGCGGGGTGGCCGGATCGTGGCAGCGGCGGTTGATACATGCTTTCGGCCACAACGGAGACCACTGGCTGGAGGCCAACCTGCTGTGCGGCGTGACCGGCTCCATCGGCCGTGTGGTGGTCCCTTTGCGGCTGGTGTGGGCGTTCGGTGGTGCAGCATGTTCCACGCTTGCATAGTGGCCATAGCTGTCACAAGCACCTTCTTTGGCAACGGTAGACAAGCATTCCAAACAGCTCTGTTTCTTGCTCTCCATATATGATATAAAATAGAAGCTGCATACAATATTCCATTAGTGTCTAGAACATTTAAGAGTGCACTAAACCATTCATGGAAAATATTTGTCATAATGTTGGGGAGTGGGAGGCTAGATTGGCTCCAAATGGATCTTGCATAATCCCACACATGGCACACATCGGGTCCACTTCTACTCTCTTTATAACCAAATTGCTCTTAGTGGGGAGGATATCACTTAGAGCTCTCCATAGAAATGTTTTCCATTTGGGGGGTGCTTTGATTTTCCATAAGGCTAACCATCCATCAAAAACCCCATTATTAGCGTTAGGATAGTCTCCAACTATGCGTCTATAGCCGTCTTTGACTGAGTAACAACCATTAGGATCCCCGTGCACTGGAATTTTGAGGGTTTTTGGGATATCATCTGGTCGAAAAATATCAGTGAGCAGATGTTGGTCCCATGAACCAGTACTTGGATCCAGGAGACCCACGACTCTAGTTCCAGCTAACTGTGGTGGCATTTCAGTTTCGATCATTGGGTCTAAATCATCCTGTAGCCAGGGGTGCTCCCATACTAACGTAGTGTTTCCATTCCCAATTCGTCGCCTTACCCCACCACAAACTAGCTCCTTTGCTGCCATAATACTGCGCCAACAATTGCTAGGATTATTCCTCATGCCTGCCTCGTAAAAAGACTCCTTAGGATAATATCTGGCTTTATATACACGAGCCACTAATGAGTCAGGCTCAGTAAGCAACCTCCATACCTGTTTACCCAACATTGCCAAATTAAATGCTCTCAGATCCTTAAAACTCAGACCTCCATATTTCTTGGGGATTCATAACTTATCTCATGCTTTCCAGTGTATTCCCCTGTCTGTACCTGAACCCCACCAGTAGCGGTTCATTGTTCTCTCAATAGCTGTACAGGTAGAACTGGGTAATAGAAAGACACCCATAAAAAAGGTAGGCATTGACTGAGCCACACTTTTCAATAGTACATCCTTTCCCACCTGTATCAGTAGCTTCTTGCTCCATGATCCAATCCTTTGCCTGATTTTATCCTCAATATAGGCAAATGCCCCCCTTTTATTCCTTCCCACAAATGGTGGTAAGCCCAGATATTTCCCAAAATTAGGTGCCTGGATCACTCCCAAAATCTGCGCCACATCATCTCTATCTCCTTCACCTGTATTCCTGCTATAGCAGATACTGGACTTATGATAATTAACCATTTGTCCAGATAAACTCTCATATATAGATAAACAATTCTTAATCTGATTTGCCTCCTGATGGTTTGCCATAAAGAAAAGCAAGCTATCATCTGCAAAGAATAAATGGGATATTGGTGGGGCACCCCGTGCTACTCTGCAACCATGAACCAGACCATTCGTTTGCGCTTGTTGCAGTAACAAGGATAGACCTTCATCACAAATAATAAACAGATATGGGGATAAAGGATCTCCTTGTCTGAGACCCCGGGTGGGTATGATTGGCTGGGTACTCATACCATTTATCAAAAATTTATATGACACCGTGGTCACACACATCATAATAAGATTCACCCACTTGTCATTAAAACCCAGAGCCTTAAGCATTCCTACTAGGAAAGGCCATTCCATACGGTCATAGGCTTTTTCCATATCCAACTTGAGAGCCCCCCAGCCAACAGCCCCGCACTGCTTCCTGTTTAGATAATGTCTCACTTCTGCTGCTATCAAAATATTATCAGTAAGAAACCTATTTGGAATAAACGCACTCTGTGAATCCGAAATGATACCCTCCATCAGGGGTTTCATTCTTAGTGTCATCATCTTCGCCATCACTCTATTAATGACATTGCTTAGGGCTATGGGTCTCAGATCTGTTACCTTCTCTGGCGTATTTTTCTTTGGGATTAACACCACATTTGTCTCATTCAACGCAGGTGGCATTATTCCTGAATCAAGACATTCAATAACAAAACTCGACAAATCCTGACCTACCACATCCCAGAAATGCTGATAAAAGCCTGGATTCATACCATCAAGCACATGTGCCTTATCAGGAAACATAGAGAAAATGGTCTGCTTAACTTCCTCCACAGTAAATGGTTGAAGGAGTAAATCATTTTGTGCTTGTGAGACTTTTGGTATAACATTTCGAAAAATACTATGACCATCAGGGGGATTACTAGAGCATAAAATATCAGCAAAATAATCCAGGATAATATTTTTCATAGCCTCTCCCTCCACCCAATCCCCATTATCATTGGAAATTCTTAAAAGAGTGTTTTTCTTTTTGCGATGAGAGGCATACCTGTGGTAGTATTTTGTATTGGCATCTGCACCTTGCAGCCAGTGCTGCTTAGCTCTTTATCTCCAGTATGCATCCTCCTGGTTCTCAATGCATTGTAACTCTTCCTCTAAACGCTGAAATTCAGCCAAAGATGCTGAGTCCGTACGGCATCTTAACCGCAATTGATCATTCTTTAATTGCAGTATTCGCTCACCAAACTTATGATACTGGTCCCCCCCCCCCCCCAACGAGATAATCTTTCTCCACATCGCATAACACGTTCCTGTAAGTCACTACCCATGCCCTCGTTCCATGAATTTTCCACAACAGACCTGCAGCCCTGATCATATAACCAGGCCATTTCAAACCGAAAACGTTTCTTATATGGTCCCCTTGTACCCATTGGATCATGAATACCAAGGAACAAAGCTGAATGATCTGATTTTCGCGTTAAAATATTAGTGACTCTTGCTCCTGGAACAATGCTACTCCAGGTACTCGTGGTTAACACCTTATCCAGCTTCTCCTCTATCCACCGATCCGTGCCCTTCCCCTTCTCCCATGTATACTGATATCCTTCCATTGGCAACTGGGACAGCCCACGGTGCTCAATAGCTTCCCCAAAGCCCCGCAACAGCCTATTCGGGTGTGGATTTCCCCCTTTCTTCTCATGCTGATATAAAAGATCATTGAAATCACCAAGCATAACCCATGGTAGGTCAGACTTGGGCGCAAGAGACTTAATGAGATCTCACGCTTCAGTGCGTCGGTGACGTTCGTGATAGCCATAATAACAGGTGAGCCTCCACTTTGGAAAGCCCGTCATACTAACTTCTATGTCAATCTGATTAGCGGAATAACATATAAGCCTTGCCGTATTATTCCTTCTCCATAACAATGCCAGTCCACCACTCAAGCCATCATTATCAACAAAAAATAAGCCTTTGAAACCAATCTTAACACGTACACGTTCCGCATGATCTCGACCTACCTTGGTTTCCATTAGGTAGACGAAATCGGGCTTTTTCCGGGACACCATGTCCACCAACTCACGAACTGTGCGTGGGTTGGCCAAACCACGACAGTTCCAGCTTAGGGTACTCATTGGATCCGGCGGGTCTGGGAACCAAGACCCGCCATGTGCAAGTTTTTTTAACCACTGTTTTCCTCCATTCCACCATCCACTACAGGGGCCGACTCACTCAGCCCCCAACCACCGCCCTCCGTCTTTTAGAAGAGGCCGTGATACCCTCCTCCGCCCCTCCCTCATAGATGCCATAACCACGTCTGCCCCATCGCCATTATCCGGTGCCGGAACCGGGTTCCTATTCTACCGTGAGGCTTCATTAGCAGCTCCCAACGGTGGAAGCAACCAAGACTCCCCCACCGGTCTCGGACCCCTGGTCTGTCCCGCTCTCATCCATGCCCCGTACGGGTAAAAGTGTAAAACTCCGGTTTGATATTGGAAACCCGTGCCTTTTGCACAGAAGCTGTCAAGATGTCCTAGCAAACCAGAACAAAAACAGAAGTTATGTAACCGTTCGTACTTCAGATTCACCCAACCCCATGACTTATCCTGGCGTATCAGATTCATTCAGCGTTTTAACGGTTTGTCCACTGGTACCGAAACACGCACTCTGTAGAACGTCTTCCATGGGCCACCCACCTGTCGATCATCACACCGGATAAACGACCCTACAAAATTCCCAACCTGCTCAAGAACTGCATTAGAAGTATAACCCATAGGTAGGTCATAGACTTGTATCCACATATCAACAGTATCAAGTTTGACCTCCCCCGGAAGGTATCCATCACATACTTGCCTACATACTAGTGTATGGTTCTCAAAGGACCACGGACCCTTCTCCAACACTCGCACCATATCCGTTTCATGATAGAAAGCAAAAAGAAACAATCTATTATGCAACTTCGTCACACGAATCTCAAATACAGGCTGCCATGCAGAAGCCATTACCTGACGCATATATTCCACCTTGATTAGCTTCTGCGTCAAGAAACGCCTAACAACACAGTACATGGGTGCCCCCATCCCGGCCGGAACATGCTCCGGTACGTCGGCCTCCATGCCACATTGTTCATCCTCCAACACCATATCTCCCCATCGTTCGGTCAAGTCATCCATCCTTCTGTCGCCGTGCTGCTGTGTTTCCGTCGCCATGCTCTTAGCCGGTGATCGTGCACCGTTCGTCGTCCGTAGCAAGTAAACCCTAGCGGGAGGAAGAAAAGAAAGACCCTAGAGAGGGAGAGAAAGCAAGCAAGATATTTTAATTTTCGATTATTTTTTGGAAACCAATTAACTATAGTATAGGTATTATATGATATACATATGGACCCGAGCTCATTGATTTCCTAGAGAAAAATAGTCATGCAATGAGCAAACTATTTTGAGAAAACTTTGCACATAGAATATTGTTACTACATTATTGCATGACTATGTTAATTATATGTCAATTAAATAGTCATACTTCGATATATTCTAATTGACTGAAAATAAAAAAAAAGAATAATTGGCTTAAAATGAATCTGATATTACTAATTAACTGAAAATATAAAAGGATCACTAATTGAGTGATATTCTACCATTATATATTTTCATCCGAGTCACCCGTCCGGATGGACTGAAGGTGTTAGCTCTAGACGAGGATGGATAAGATTGTGTTGCCATTACAAATGTCGTCTACAAAGAGGTTTCAATAACGTGTAAATATAACCGGTGATATTATGTTTTTTTTTAAATGAAAAAAATTGTTATATATCTAGACAAAAATATATTTTCCATACAAATGAATTAGGATATCAATTCATTCTTATAACTGAGTTGCTAGAGAATGAACACATTTACCCGCAATGATAAATAAAATCTACACATTTAACTATTAATTTGATCCGTCTCTTTTACATTCAACGAACAATGCAGTTTTGGGCCATGGGCCACTTTATAATTAACCATTGCTCCATCCATCCCGCGCTCTTTCTTCTATCTTCCCTCACTGGAATTCTTATGTGCCGACTGCCGTGCAACACCAACAGAGCTCCTTCTTTTTGCTTCATTCCTAGGTTAATCCGTCGCCTCATCTTTCTTTCTCTCTCTCCGTGTATATATAGAAATAGGGGTGGCAAAACAGTTCGTATATTACTGAAGTATCGAACGGTACATGTTCTATAGGAATCGAACGATTCGGTTTTTTACCGAACTAAACCAAAGACCGTTTGGTTTGGTTTGGTTTGGTTCGGTTGTTAACGAACCGAAGACTGTTTTGTTTATATATATATATATATATATATATATATATATATATATATATTAATCTTAATATTAATAAAGAAAAATTGCATTTTTTGTTCCTAAGTTATATGATAATTGTAGAATTCGTCTCTGAGTGTTGGTCATGCTCACTTTTCATCCCTAAGTTATTATTGGTGTTGCACTTTTCGTCCATGAGTTATATAGAGTAATTGTAGAATTCGTCTTGAGTGTTAATCATGATTACTTTTCGTCCCTAAGTTATCATTGGCGTTGCACTTTTCGTTCCTGAGTTATACTAAAATTTTAAATTTGGTCCATAATCACTACTACATAAATGACATATTACGTCACTTAATAGATGGATGTTTTTTTAAATAAACACCGTCTAATATATTTTGTTATACTACAACTTAAAAATGAAAATTGCAATTTTCCCTTAAATAATCCTTTATATAATAAAGCTATATGGTTTGGGAAATAATTAATGTTGCAATTAATGCCACAATATCCTTTATTATATAAAAAAAACAACATTTAAAAAATAAAATAGCTATATATTATATAATCATATAAAAAATATACTTTTGAAAAATAAAATAGCTATATATTATATAATCATATAAAAAATGTGTTCAATTAGAGTTTAAATTTACACATACAAAATTTGAAATTTGCTTTCCAAATGTAATTATCTTAGTTATTATTTGTATTGTGAAAATTATAATATAGATGAAATACAATTAAGAATAAATTAATGTAATTATGTAAATTATCTCTATAAGTTTACTTAAATATGCACATAATTAGAGATTATATTAACCATACAAAATTTTAATTTTAATTTTAATTTTAATTGTAATTTTGTATTCTATAAAAATAATAAATACTACTTGACCAATGGAAGCTCAAAAATATTATTATATTAAATAATTTAAAATATTTTAATTTTTTTATTTTTTATTTATATTTATAATAACATAATTTTTTTTCGTGCATCGCGCGGGTGAATTAGTACAGTCGTTATATTATAGACCGCGGTGCATGTGCACCGCGGTCAAAACGACACCGTTTCTTTAAGTAAAGAAACGGCCCGCCGTTAGAGTTAACGGAGTCCGCTTATTTGGTGTATTAAACACCAACTAACACTACAGTATATCCAAACCGACACTACAGTTATATCAAAATGATACTGTAGTTATAGTGAAATGAAACTGCAGTGTATATAAACTGAAACTGAATAACATTTCACATATTTGAGTGTATATTGTACAATGAAGCTATAATTATATCAAAATGATCATGTAGTTGTGTTTTAATGAAACTATAGTGTATATAAAATAAAATTAAATAACATTTTCACATATTTGTGTCTATAAATATCGAATGAAACTATAGTTATATCGAAATGAAACTGTAGTTGTGTTCAACTGAAACTGCAGTGTATACAAAATGACACTGAATAACAGAGTTACTTTTTATAAAAGAGTGCGAAACGGCGGAAACAAACACTGTTAATTTTCATTTAAAAAAAAAGACGCGCGGTGCATAATCGATTATGCACCGCGGTGCATAATATAATTTGCCGAATTAGTAGTAATAATAATAACTTAAACACTTAAACTAGTGGAGCGGTGCATTAAAAAAGAACTGGTGGAGCAGTTTACCATCGTTGAAGAGCGGTCACAACTCACAACCCCAATCGCATACGCCATAGTCCATAACTCCATACGAAGCCGGTATCCACGCAGCCACGCACGATGCACCCACAAGCCCTCACTCTCCTCGCCACCGACCACCGTAGTCTGAAGTCTGAACTCTAAACGCCGTCTACCACCAGTGACCAGTCTCCTCGCTCCTCGCCACCGTAGCCTCACCGCTGTCTACCACCGTTGAAGACCAACCGGCGACCAGAGAGGTGAGGGGCTACTTTCTTTTTATTTTCTACAACCTGTGCCTTTTTCCCCCTTTTATTTGTTTGTTGCCATGGCTTTTTTGAGAAGGATTTTGTTAGAAGGAAATTTATTAGCTGTAAATTACTAGGATTTGAGTAGAAATTTTGGATGTTTGCTTGAGAGAATCTGTGAAGAACTCACGATTGAGTAATTCTGTGCTGGTGGTTAACTTGTTAGCAATGCCTAATTGCCTATTGAAGAACTCAGTCAACTCACAATTCCATGTTAAATTCTGGAATTTAACTTACAGTAAACTAGAACCAGTTTACTGGAATTTATAAATTCCAATAAACTGCACCAGTTTACTGGACTATGTGATGTTTCATACTTTCATGTTTGTAGTCTTTGAACTTTGGATTTTAACTATGTGATGTTTCATGTTTGTACTTTGTAGTCTTATGTTTGGTAGTTAATACTTAGTAAAATGTTTGAACTTTGGATTGTTATTTTGTGACTTTGAATTTGGACTATGTGAATATGTATTGTTTGGTAATGTGTTTGAAAAATTAGGAAATGTTGAAAATTGGGGTTCTTAAACTGAACCGAATACCGAACCAAATTAATCCCGAACCGAAACTGAACTTTTTCAAACTGAACTGAACTATAATGTTAAACCGGATGGTATCATTTTTTTTAATACCGAAATACCAAAACCGAAACCAAAAAAAAAAAAACGAACCGAATACCGAAATGCCCACCCCTATATAGAAACAGATACGGTTTTTTTTTTTTTCAACTGAATAAGCGCATAGGATTCTCTGTTTCAGTTGCTCGCTACACCAAATATGAATATTTAGGCACTTTAGATGTTGCAATTTTAGACTAAACTGTCACAAAAACCTATTTTGATTGAAACTCTTTAGGCCTTAACCCCCGAAGTCCATGAGAGCCACACCCCTAATTCATATGTTCGCTCTCTTCCACTAGCGAGAAGAGTGAGTTGTGGTAGCAAGTACCGGCCTTGATCAATGAAGAAGATGGTAGTCCGGCCACCTTCACATTGAAACTCCAAAATCATAGAAAACTAAGTTGCTGAAAGCCTTCATCTTCTCCATGCTATCTCAAAGTGGAATACAAACCTCAGGGCTCAGCCTCCCCCGTTCCAACAACACCTCCATGGCTCCACCTCTGGTAATATACACAAATTTAAAAATTTTGTAATCTTGTAGTTCTTGTTGGATTTAACTAAAATTGATGTGTTTGATAGAGGAATATATGAATTGGTTTTGGATTATTAATTATTTTATGAGAACTTGAAGGAATTGGCAAGTTCTGATTCATAAGATGGGTGGAGATGGAGTCACAGTTGCTAGAGCTAGTGAAGGTGTTGAGTGGAGAGAGAATTTGTTGTCCATAAGTAGCAGCATAGTTTTAGAACTTTCTTATGGCTCACCTCTTTAATTCAAGTTCAGTTTATTTTGTTGTCCGAGTAAATTACAGTAGTTAGACCATAACAGACTAATGTTGTCCTGTTTGTGCTTGCAAGTCATGCTTATGAAATTGCGTATACGGAGTATGTTATTGTAAGTGCATTGTATACTGTTACGTTGCCTATTATGAGTCAATATAAACTAAGAGGTAACACTATCTTGGGGAAGTAATTGCCTGCATGACATGACGGGAATTCTTTGGCCAATATTCTCTAATCCAAGGGTTTATAAGGTAATTTGTTTAGCATATAACAAAAACATTTCATACCTAGATTAACCAAATGTTCAGTAGTATTTTTAGCATCCCATATGTTAGTTCACTTCCTACAGTCCTAGGTTTTAGTAAACCATTTTGATGAACTACAGCAGAGGTGCTAGGTGCTACCTAGGGTCCAAGAATGATTGAGTAGTACAGGGTGTTTGGTTGGGAGGAAGAAATTAGGGAGAAATGAATTGTAATTTGGTGGGAAAAGAATAAGGTGGAATAAAGTAGGAATTCAAGAATATTTGGGGCATATATGCTTAAGTGCTCATGAAAAATACCAAATTTATTTATCTATATTCTTAAATGGATTTATGAGCCTATTAGGAAACTGATTGTGTGATATTCATGAATGAATTAGATGGTGGGTTTGTTTTTGGGATGGGGAAATGCAGTTGAAGTACGACAACCAAAGAGTTGAAGGTTCTCAGTGAACATCTCCTATTTGTATATTATGAGGAGTAAATTTTCTGTTTTTTTTTTTTTTTTTTTTTTTTTTTTTTTTTTTTTTTTTTTTTTTTAATAAATAAAATGGACTAGTGCCTTGGTCAATATAATGCACATTTTAATTTTGTCCTTCTTGATTTTCATTGTTGGTATAACTCATACTTACATCATCTGTTTATACTTATTTCTTTGTTGAACCATAAAGGTTTAACATGTTCTGCTTTATACTTACAATCTGATTGCATAGAGTCAATTAATATAAGAGCTACAACTTAGTCTTTGTCTTTGTATAGAAAGATTTCAATTGGTAATTCCTGCTAACAATTTAATTTTATGAGTTTGTAATTATTGGTAATTCTTTCTTTATAAACATCATATACATTGTTTTTGTGTTCCAATTAATTACTCTGTCAATGGTTGAGGCCACTTTTTCGCATATTAAATGGTTCAGACAATTTTTGACTAATGTCGATAAAGAGGCTACATGACATTTTTGGAGATGAAACACAAATTTGACAGCAAAAAGTGAGGTTGTTCTTTATTCAGGGAACTTTACACAGGCACAAGAGCTCATAACTTTTTTTTTTTTTTTTTTTTTTTTTTTTTTTTTTACTTTTTAATTTTATAAATTTGTTATATAGTTTTAGGTTTTATTTCAGTAAACAGAGTTTTGTTTTTCAAAGGTCTTGGAGGTAGATATAATTTTGATGGCTAGCACTTGTGAACTATTTTATTGAAATTTCTGCTGAATTGTACATTTGTACAAAATGAAACATCTATTAAAATTAGAAGCATCATTGAGACACTTTAAAATGCCGCAAAACATCTAACATTGGACTACATTTTTAGAGGCATTTCAAAATGCCTCATTACATCTTTAAAGTGATGTCTAATTTTTAATACCTCTCCATGAACATTAAATGCCCCATTAGCCCTAATGCCCTTCAGGCACCTTAACATGTCCCTTTACCCCTAATGCTGCATCAATAGAGGAGGCATTTTCTATAAATGCCTCATTAGGCGTACTATTAGGTAGGGATGCTAATCTTAGCTTGAAATTGATGGGCTTACTCGATAAGCCCGAAAACTTTTAAGATTAGGGCCAAGAAATTTTAGCCCGATAAGTCCGAAATCGATAAGCTCGATGGCCCGAATGGGCTAGCCCAAAATTAGTGGGCTAGCATGATAGCCCGAGCCACTTAAGGCTATTCTTTGTTTCACAAGTGATGTGGAACAAAATATATAGGGAATTTATATTTAAGCTCATCTTTAGTAATTTTTATTTTTATTAAATTTCTAAATAAAATTTTAATAAATTTATTACAAAATGAAATATTTTTTATTAAAATAAACAATGAAAAATAAAAAACTTATTATAATTATTATATTATATAGTGTAAATATATTAATTATTTTTAGTTGAAATTTACAAATGGAGGTTTATATTGATCGAATGATGTATAAGTTTATATTTATTAGTATAAATGTGTTAGTTTATTAAAATTGAAAGTTTAAAATGTCAAAAGTTTTAGTTGAGCTCGCCCGACAAGCCCGGCAGCCCAAGGTTTTAGGGTTAGGGCCAAGAATTTTAAACCCAACCCCAAAAAGTCGATTAGCCCAAAACTGAGTGGGTTGGCCCTATTGGCATCCCTACTATTAGGGCAGATTTAAATGCCTCAAAAGCTCAATTTTGTTGTAGTCGGCATGCGGCCAATTTTACTGACTATTAGTTCTTTGGTGCTGCAGTTTCTTGGAAGTTACTTCTGAAAACCTCAAAGAGGGAGAGGGAGGGAGCACTCAGGGTTTCAGCAGGAATGGAAAATTGCTCTGAGTTGGACAGGACAAAACCTTCCCAAAATGCTTTCCATTTCCCTCCGCCTCATCGTCGCCGAACTTTGATGAGTGAGACTTACCGCACGCTGATTCACATCCTATCCCATTGCCCCACCAGCTCTGAACTTCAATCTTCTCAGGAAAAACAAGGTAATTTAAAAATTTGGACTTGCACAGTTGCGCATATTGGCATGGCCGAAAAAAATATTCCTAAGCAACTTTGGGCTTTCTTTTGATTTATATTTGCTTTGCATTTGTATTTTTGTATTGCACTCATTACTGTAAATTTTACTTTGCAGAAGATTAAACTACTAAAGTCTTAAGTATTGGATTCCATCAAGCATATAATACATTTATTGTTTGGATCCTTATTTTTTTTTCTTTTTTTGTTATTTTGTTATTTGTCTTTTCTTGAAATTGTGTCGATGCATACTGATTATGGGTTTCTGGTTTTCAAGAAGAAACTGGTTGTTCAGAATCAGGAAAAGAGATCACTGCTCATGGTGCATTAGTTGATCAACACATGGAGGCCGAAATTAAGTTAGTGAATGATATTGATCATGAGAAAAACAGAACTCATGACATATCGCAGGAAATGGGTGATATCAGTGAGGGGCAAATAAAATATTGTATTGATTTGTTGGATCACATTGATGATGCAGTGGAAGTTAATGGGGAAGTCCCTCAAAAAAATGGTGCTAACAACGGTATCTCAAGCTCTTTGGTGGACAACAATCAAGCTAGTACTCTGGTTTTGCAGTCATATAATGAGCAAGAAGATAAGTCTAACACCCCAGAATTACAATTGGGGGAATCTGATCTTGTGAAACTCCAAAATATGGATAAAGACATCTCTGTTCATGAAACTTGTGCCACTATGGAGTCATGTTTTATGGATGAGGATAATGAACTGACTCAACTTGTTCAGAGTCGTGAAGAGAAAAGCCATATTGCAGAGAATAAATTTTTTGAAGACATGGAACATGGATTGCAACTGAATGAGATGGAACTACAAAATCTGGTAGACAACAATCAAGCTAGTACTCTTGACCACATTGATGATGCAATGGATGTTAACGGGGAAGTCCCTCAAAAGAATGGTACTGACAATGGGTCAGGCTCTTTGGTGGACAACAATCAAGCTAGTACTCTTGTTTTGCAGTTGTATGATGAGCAAGAAGATAAGTCTAACACCCCAGAATTGCAAGTGGGGGAATCTGATATCACAAAACTGCAACATATGGATAAAGAAATATCTATTCGTGAAGCTTGTGCCACAATAGAATCTTGTTTTATGGATGAGGATAATGAACTGTCTCAAGTTGTTCAGGGTGGTCAAGAGGAAGGCCATGTTGCGGAGAATAATCTTTTGGAAGACATGGAGCACGAATTGCAACTTAGAGATATGGAACTGCAAAACTTGGTGGACAACAATCAAGCTAGTATTCTTGATCCCAATGATGATGCAATGGAAGTTAATGGGGGAGTCCCTCAAAAGAATGGTGCTAACAATGGGATCTCAAACGCTTTGGTGGACAACAACCAAGCTGGTACTCTTGTTTTGCAGGTGTATAATGAACAAGAAGATAAGTCTAATGACCCAGAATCATGTTTTATGGACGAGGATAATGAACTGACTCTACTTGCTCTGAGCAGTGAAGAGAAAAGCCATGTTGCAGAGAAGAATTTGTTGAAAGGCATGGAGCATGGATCGCAACTTAAAGAGATGGAATTACAAAATTTGATCTCTGCCTCTGGAGCAGCTAATTCATCAGTTCCTGAAACTGTAGTTGAAGAGATTGAAGAAGGGGAAATTTCTGGGGATGCTGGGGTTAGTGATGAATCAGATGGTGACATGTTTGAAGACACAGTGTCACTAGAGCAAGGGCATACTCATGTGAGTATCACAGCTGAAAAAGAGTTCATTCTTGATGTTCTGGACACCAAACTTCAGGAAAAGCATGTACTGACTTCATTTTCTAATGATTCAGCAGATGGTTGCAGCAATATTTCTAAGGAGCTTCTTGGAAAAAAATCTGAGGTGGAGGAGAGTGACTTTGAAATGGTTGTTTACCAGAAAGATGTTGAGACTGAGAAGATTGATGGGTTTGATAATGTTATAGATAGTGAAATAGTTAATGGACAAGTAGATGGTGTTGGGAAGGTAGACAGTTCTGCAGCTTGTTTGGCATTGAAGACAGTCTCCTTAGAAAATGCTACTAAAAGTAAAGGTTCTGTTACTGATGCTGAGTTAGAGGTATGGATAACTGATTTCCTCCTTGGATTTCATTGCATTCTTAACATTGGTTGAATGTTTTCTTGTCCCTCTCTTTTTAACCTTATTTAAGTACTATTTGTGGTAAAGTTCAAGCTCATGCATAACTGGGTTGCAATTTCTTTTGAAGCAAGCGCAGGGTTTTCTTTGTAATATGTATCTTACTAAACCAAAAGCCTTTGTTTGCTGCTTGTGTAAAATTGGACTGTTGGTTGTACAGTAATCAGAAATCTTCTTTCTGCTCTACTCTGAGAATCAGTATAGTTCTCATACTTTTATAGCCTTGTCCCACAATGAACATAATCATCATATAGCCCATAAAAAACTAAAGTAAAATTTGGGGTCACAAGGATTAACTATATACGTGGCTCTAATTAGTTGCTTTCTCAGATGCTTTGAGATGATTTTGAAGATGCCTTGTATTTTTCTCCAAATTTATCAACATTGCGTTCAATTTAGTTCATGCTATTAGATATTTACTTCCTTTCCAATGCTCTATTAAGTATGATTTCTTACCCTATAAGGTTTCAGGGTTTAATATAATTAAGAGATTTTTATGTATTCCTTTCTAGTTGATGTATGCCAATCTCACCTGAATCTTTATGCTGTCTTTCTCGTTACAGGTTGTAAATGAAGGCAAAAGGAAAAAGAAGAGAGGCCCTATAACCAAGGAAAAAAGAGCAAAGAAAAAGGTACTTGTTTCTTTCTTCAACTAAAGTTCCTTTTTATGCATTTATTATTCTCATGAATTTTCACCCTGCTTTTTTGACATTTGATGCCTACAATATATCTAATATATTTCACAGTGCAAAGAGAGGATTAAGCGAGCTCAAAAGAACATAAAGCTAGGAGTGAAAAGACTAAAGCTGCCACCAACTGTGAAACCAAAAACAGTGTCATATTGCCGCCATTATCAGAAAGGAAGGTGCCACGAGGTGATTTGGCGTCCTACAATATTGTTATTGTTATTGGTATTGGTCTCTAAGGAAATTTGTAAATTTTGCATGCTTGTATTCACATACTGTTTCTTTTACAGGGTGAAAAGTGCAAATTCTCTCATGATATAATTCCATTAACCAAATCCAAGGTATACTGTGGTTGCTCTTATGCCTGCCTCATTACTGCAATGATTTAGGGCTTAGACCTCTTCTTTGATTTTTATATTTTATATTTAAATTTTATTTTCAATTTCATTTGCAATTTGATATGCACCTTAAGCGTCATCTTAAACCATGTTAAATATACTTTGTATAGTGTTCATGTATTTAAAGATTATATATATGTATATGACATGATGATTCTGATGTTTCAGCCATGCTGCCATTTTGCACGCCATTCTTGCATGAAAGGTGATGATTGCCCATTTGATCATCAGCTCTCCAAATATCCATGCAATAATTTTGTATCCAACGGTTTTTGCAGCAGAGGTGTAGACTGTTTGTTCTCACACAAGGTATGAATCCTCTCTGTATTGTTCAATACTATATTTGTTTGGAATATGACCTTTCTCTTTTTCAACTTCAACTGCTTTACCATATGTTACTGGCATTATTTCAGGTGCCAGCTAAGACAGAGTCTTCGGCACCTCCTATCATCTCCAAGGCTGAGTTGAGTTCACCTTTACTTCCAAATAGTTTAAGCCCAAAGATGCAAGTGAATGCTCATGGTAGCTCTCAGCTTTTTCCTGGGAAGAACACAGGGCATACTGTAGGTGACACTGTCCAAAAGCTTGCTGTGCGTGCACCAAAAGGTGTAAGCTTTCTCAGTCATGGGAAGTTGCCAGTTGGCGATACTAATCATAAAGAATTTGGTTCATCATTGAAGGAAGGTGATTCTGGCAAATTTAATCATGAGGAAATCCATTCTAAGTCAGACAATACTCAAAAGCCAAACGACGTTATCAAGGGACCAACTTCAAGGATACCACATGGGATAAACTTCCTTTCCCTTGCTAGAGCTCCTTTGACTGATTCCAGTTCTAAGACAATACCAAGCTTTCTTAACAGAGATTATAGAATTGGAAAATTTCAGTTAGATGAATTTAGTAAAGGTAAGGATACTGCCTCATCTCCAAGGAGTGGTGGTAGTTGTAGAAATGAGATGACAACCAGAACTCCCCCTAAATCTATGCCTCGGGGCATAAGCTTACTCTCATTTGGCAAAGTGTCATTGGATGTTACTTGTTCAACAGAGCAAGCTATAATCTGTAATAAAGAGTACAAGACTGCGTCACCTGTGGTTCAAGGGATACAAGGTTCACTAAATAGACTTGGTGGCTCGGGGGAAATGCAATTTAAGTTTTCATCTTCTTCGTTTCCATCAAATCAGCTAATGGGTCAATCTGCAGTGGGGCACAGTGAAGGAATGCCCAACTCATCAAAGACAACATTCTTGGCAAATATACCAAGCTCAGCACAAAAGGCTCTCCAATCAACATTAGCATTCGCAGCTAAGTTCGAGTCTGGAATCAAGTTAGACCAATCAATTGGTGGTGCCTCTGTTGCGAGTTCCAACATCAAAGAGCATCGCTGAGGGTTCAAAAGATTACTCTTAGGATGGCCTCAGCAGTTTTGAAGTTTGTACATCCTTGCTCTCATTTACAGTACTCATTCAATGTCACAATATTGCTCCATGGAGAGGAATGGGAAGAGATAAACAAAAGGTTATTTTGCCTTATTCATGTGATTGAGAAGAAGCAGAAAATTTTCCAATATGCCCTTTGCTCTCCTTTTCTTGAATTATTTGTTTTTATTTCTTTCCATGAAATGAGACTCCTTTTTTCCTAATTAGTTATTTTGACCCAAATTTTCAGTTTAATATGAGTTAACCATAAGGAAATCCTGCATGTGCTTTTCAGTTATATAGTACACACTTCTCAGAGACATGGCTAACACTAGCATTCCTTTATATACTGCAGGTTAGATAAACATGTTACTTTGTTTTTCTTCCTGCATTATTAAGATTAAGAAAAACAAAGAGAATGCCTGAGCAATGGCTAACCACCCAGTCTATATATCACAGGAGCGACTTCTTTATTAAATGTAAGTGTTCTTTTCTTTGACGTGGGCTACAAGTTTGATAATATACTCCAAGTTATTTGTGGATTCTTAGGTCAAAACTACAAAGGTAAAGACTATTACACAATTCATAATCATGTCAAACGTGTATAAGCTCAGTATTTATCTCACAATATCAAAAACATCAAATAAGCTTTACATAACAACTACCTTCAAAGTGATTTCTCTTATGGGAATAAGGTAACGCTACTGCTAGAATTACTGCTTTCACTACCAATATTTGTTCGATGCTAGAACTTGGGCTTATGTATTTTAGAATTCACTTCATTGACAAATGATTTGATTTGACTTGTGATATATGTAACATCTCTTTGTATTCATTCGTTACTGTGGATTGGTCAACCCACCACAACTAACTAGACTAGTCACCACATTTTATAGTGCTGAAATCAGTTAAGAAACTGGTTAAGAAGATAGGGTAAACACTGACCCATATAAGGATTTAATTTGCATTTTTGTTTCCCTAGTTTGGGCTATCTGATTGGGAAGTGTTGTAAATTGTGTATGACTGGAACTGTTTTTGGTGATGGTTTAGCAATTCAGAAAAATCAATCCAGACCAATGGGAATTTGCAAATGAAGGGTTTCAGAGAAAGGGAAGGAATTGCTGAAGACTTTCAAGAGGAGAAAGCAGCAGCAACCAGGAGTGGCAGTGAGTTGGCTATTTTTTTTTTTTTTTTGGGTGACGAGGGAAACCTGTAACCATTACCTGAGGGTGTGTATAGGGTAATCCTCGCCTTGTGACCCTAGTTGGCAAAGGACCACAAGGAGGTAGCCAGTTTAGGTTGTCCATAGCTGACCGGCTCAAACCAAGAAGGCTGAGATTTGAACCCGTGATGTGGTTATAGGTTTGTATGTTTAGTCATTTTGGCTGGGGTTACCCCACGCATAAGTCATCAGGTACTGCATGCATTATATCTTGAATTATAATTACTGTTAATAGTTGT
Organism: Ipomoea nil; assembly: GCF_001879475.1. Classification (NCBI taxonomy): domain Eukaryota; kingdom Viridiplantae; phylum Streptophyta; class Magnoliopsida; order Solanales; family Convolvulaceae; genus Ipomoea; species Ipomoea nil. The sequence continues at coordinate 1,445,413 of NW_017619666.1, read as the reverse complement.
GCTAATTTATTTCTCTTGATCTTTTTGTTAGGAGGAAACTTTGTGAAGCTCCTTAGGGCTGCAAGAAATAATCATCTAGTGAAACCCAATCATTTTGGTCAGTCAGGTTTGTTGTTTGTTGTTGCTGTCTTCTTAGCTAGCTTGGATGCTGCCATGACCACATAGTTGCATGCTGGGAACAGGAAAATAGTTTGTTGGATTGATAGTGCTTTAGTTCACAGAAGGATACATGTAGATACAGTCTAATTCTTAAAGTTGGGGTTTCTTTCTTGCAATGTCAAAACTGAAGAATGAAGATGGAGAAACTTGTTCTGTTCTTCCAAAAGAAATACAAAAACAAATGACTGTCCCAGCTTGACCTCAACATACTAATGTCCAACTCTTATTTATTTATTTATTTATTTATTTATTTATTATTATTATTCTCCTTCAATACAATATTTATAAGGAATTGATGACAAATATATTCTGCAATTAATAAACTCAAAAAGAAGAAATAGTTCTACTAACAATAAACGAGATGAACAAAATTGTTAATAAAATAACAGGGTTTGTAGGTGGTGATATTACATTGATATTGGTTCTATATTTAGTCTCAAATTATATGATTTCCTCAAATTAACTATTAATTGATTATGTTTTTGAAAAAAAAAAAAAACTATTAATTGATTATAGGTAATCAGTATATATTTTTTTCAAGAATATTTAAAATATTGACTTAATCGCATCAAATAAGATATTCAAACACATGATAAAGAGTTTTAGTCTTGAGACATGAGCTAAGTCTTGAGGTTTGTATATTGTTTAGAAAATGACAAAATTGAAGAAATTGATACACTTAATTAGGGATGGCAAGTTTATATATATATATATATATATATATATATATATATATATATATATATATATATATATATATATATATATATAACTTTGCATGCAGTTGTGCGGTTAACACAAAAAGACGTACCTTAAGTACACAAACGACACACCTTAAGCACACAAACAAAGCACCTTAAGAACACAAATTACGCACCTAAAGTTTTAAATGATGCATCTTAAGTACACAAATCACACACCTTAAGCAGACAAACAAAGCACCTTAAGAACACAAACTACGCACCTAAAGTTTTAAAATGGCGCACCTTAAGTTTCAACTACTGACGCACCTTAAGCATACAAAACACACATCTTAAGAAGGAAAACAACGCACCTTAAGGAGGAAAACCACGCACCTAAAGCTTTAGGCCGATGCACCTTAAGTTTCAACAACTGATGCACCTTAAGCACACAAACACGCACCTTAAGAAAGAAAATCACGCACCTAAAGTTTTTGATCGACACATTTAAATATCCAATACCTGCCGCACCTTAAGCCACACAGTACAAAAATCACTCACCATAAACACAAAAATCACTCACCTTAAGCACAGAAACCACGCACCTTAAGAAGGAAAACTAAGCACCTTAAATTTGACCTAGATGCAAAAAGACCAAATTGCCACCACACGTTTTTAATCAGTGTTAATCCTGGACGTTGATTTAGGAAATATCAATGGCTCAGATTTAACCACACAACTGCACCTGGAAAGGCCTACCGCACGCGAACACAATTATATATATATATATATATATATATATATATATATATATATATATATATATATATATATATATATATATATATATATATATATATATATATATAATTGTGTTCGCGTGCGGTAGGCCTTTCCAGGTGCAGTTGTGTGGTTAAATCTGAGCCATTGATATTTCCTAAATCAACGTTCAGGATTAACACTGATTAAAAACGTGTGGTGGCAATTATATATATATATATATATATATATATATATATATATATATATATATATATATATATATATATATGAGAAAAAGTTCAAATGCGGCGAGGGCTTTAGGTGTAGCGGTGCGGCGGAATTTTAGAATACACCAACAGTGTTAACAACATGCACCAACAGTGTAAGGGAAACACACCACAATGAAATGCAAAAAATAAAAAATAAAAATAAAAAAATTACATAACAGACCCAAAAAAATACACCATATAACAAACCACCCCAATGGTGTATTTTCGAATACTGGATGATGTTTTTACTCACACCTAAGGGTGTGTCTTTGGTGATGTGTACCTAATTTGTGTGTATTTTTGTAGTGTGTTTTCCTAACGTTGATGGTGTATATTTGTTGAACTATTGGTGACGCCGCACCACCGCACTTGAACCTTATATATATATATATATATATATATATATATATATATATATATATATATATATATATATATATATATATATATATATATATATATATATATATATATATATATATATATATATATATATATATATATATATATGAGAGCTAATAAATTTAGGCCTATAATGGTACTACAAAATGTCTGTCAAATTATTAAATGAAATGAATGGTTCAGATTGTTTTTATTTTAATTTTTTTTTTGTTGAGATTTTCAAATGTATCTTTGGTTATATTATTTTCTTCCTTTAAATACCCCACACAGTTAATTTTTTCCGTTAAAAAATTTATTCCTCGTTAATAGTTCTAATTCTTCATTAATGCCCACCTTCCCAGTCCATCGAAAGCACCAAAAAACCTAGCCGACCTGTTAGGCTTAGCAAGAGATAGAGATAATGCAGATATGAGACACAAAAAGATTCACAACAATGAATTCTTGTCAGATGGTAATGAACTTATCAATTCTTTTCTTCTGTTGTTTTTATTAGGACTAGTGTTATGACTCTTTGTATTTGAGTCGCATTATGACTCTCTATCCTAGTTTTCCTATGATTCTCTCTTGTATATATTCTCTCAATTTGTACAGTTATAAATTGTTCATCTAATATAGTTTATACAGTTCTCATCTGGTATCAGTAGTCTCAGCTTCCTTTCCTATTTTCTCTCAATGGAACCCAAGTCGATAATATTAATGGATCTGCTAACTCCCCTGAGCGGATCGTTTCTGATGCTCTGGTTATATTGCTGTTAATTCGCTTTCTACTGCCCATCACTTTATCAGTATTAAGCTTACCCCCAAAAATTTATTGTTTTGGAGGACACAAGTAGTTCCATTTTTAGAGGGACACGGGCTCATGAGGTTTATTGATGGGACTAACCCATGCCCGTCGACCTTCATGCCGGTTGTTGCCGACAGCAAATGACAACCAAACCCGGCTCATGCCGTGTGGTATCGCCACGACAAAGCATTGATGTCAATGCTGATTTCATCACTCTCCGAAGAAGTCATGCACCACGCTGTTGGACGTCATACATCACGGGCCACAATGGACCCCGTTCCGTTGTACGGGACGTGGTCACGTACCACGTGATGGTCCATGACCTGAGGCCGTGTCAGCAAGCGCTGACACCGGACCTTCGAACCGGAGCCCAAGAAGGGCCGCTTCCAAGCCCCGCCTCAAAACCCTAAGCCTTTACCAGATTCTCTCCCAAAAACAATGTGTTGAAATTCATCTTCTTCTTCTCCTCTTTTCGCTGCTCATTGCCTCAACCCCAACTAAAAACCTATCTCCTTCAAATCTTCATCTTTCATCAAGGGAACTTCAAAAGTGTCTTCCACAGGCTATTCTAAGTGCAAGAAAAATACTAGTTGGGTCATCCACTTCAATTTGAACAAGATCAAGTCAAAAAGCTTGGGACCACAATGGTGAAGGGAAAACAACAAGTAGAGGAAACCAGTCAAGAAGGACCTACCTACTCAGTAATAGGAGGTAAAATTTATTTTCCTGAGTTCTTTTTTGAGGATTTTAATAGTATATTGGAGAATCTTAGTTTGTTAAGGAAATTTTTGAGAATTCAAGAAGAAATTTATCCTGATTTGGTGATTGAATTTTATGAGAACTTGTCCACAAAATATAAAAATGGTGTGACTATGATTACCTCTAATGTGAGAGGTACAAAAGTTGAATTGACACCACAGAAGTTGTCCAATTGGTTTACCAACCCTTAGATGAACTGGACATCTATGATCGGGATGAGTGGGTTGCCCACGAAGAGTTGTCATACCGTGAATATTTGAGATACATGACTGGAAGTAGGGAAGAGTTCCCTAAGGAATACCGCCCTGAGAGACCCACGTTGACTGGAGAGAGGAAATTGTTGGTGTTATTGATAGAGGAATGCTTGTTCCCGTGTAGGAAAAACTCCACAGAGATTGGTAGTTGGACCTGTACAATTGCTTTCATGTTGAGCTTTGGACATGCAATTAATTTTCCAGTTTTGATCCTTAAGCACATGTCTTACTTCAAATCAAAGAACAGGAAGAATTTTCCCTACGGTATGATGTTGAGTTGGGTTTTCAAAAAGATGAATTTGCCCGAGTTGGGAGAAAGGATACAAAGAACCACTAGAACGGCTTTGAATGCCGCAAATTTGAGGTACTATGAGCTGTACCAGACCACTGAAAACAAGTACCTGACCCTGGCTGACATTGCCAAGAAGCCCTTAGATGAAAGAATTGCTCTTGTGGTTAGCTTGAATGTGCCACAAAGAAAGTGGACGAATGTTGGGATTGAAGCTAGGCATATAGCTGAGGCTAGTGGCGAAGGGAATGCCATGGGAGCCGATCAAGGAGTTGGGATGAGTCATGAGGGAGCACCAGTTCCAGCTACCCCGTCGGGAGCACCACAGGGTTATATGAGTGGACCTCAAGGACCCACTTACGAGGACTTATATGCCATGATCAACAACCGATTTGACAACCTGAGTGCCCAAGTGAATTATGGATTTGCCAACTTTGATCAAAGGGCAGTGGTGATGGAACAAAGAATGGGAATTGAGAATGTGCAAAGATGGACTCCCTATGGATGAGATCCGAACTACATGCCGCCAGGAGGTTCATCGGGGGGCTTTGACCAAGGTAACTAGTTAAGCTTTTGAGCTCAGTTAATAGATTCGTTATGTGTTTAGTTGCTTAGACTTTAGCTAAAGTTAGACGAGAACTCAGAGATTCCTAAACCTTCCAAAATACTCCAACAGAAAATTCTCAACCTCTTTGTTGTATCTTCCTTTACCCTTCGAGAACTTGATCCACTCGTTTCTTTTAAGTTTCGGGACGAAACTTCTTTTAAGGGGGATAGAGTGTAACAACTCAAAATTTTATTTTATAAATTCAATTTTAAGAAATTCCAAAATAGTCATTTTCACTTCATTAAAAATTTTCGCGATCAATTGGTGTTTGAATAAATTATTTTGGACTCATTTTAAATTAATTCAACACCAAAACTTATTTTATTCCAAAATCCTAAACTTTCGGGTACTTCGCGTACCAAATTTTAAATTGAGAAACAAATCTGAGTGAGACCGGGAGAATTCAAAGAAGCTTTAAACAAGTGTTCATCTAGAAAACTTTTTGAGAAAATTCATTTTCAACCCCAAAGTATTTAAAATAGCATTTCTAGCCATGATCCATAGAGTATGGTGAACCACACCACTCCAAGACTTTGCCTGAGACATTTTCTAGCCAAGTTTTTACCATTTTGCCCTCCACCAATCATTGTTGATTCACCTAGGGTTTTGAGCCACTATAAAATGAATAGTTATCAGACATTGCCTCTTGATTCCATTCTTGGCTTCCCATTCATTTGCATCAGAGAACAACACTGTAAGCCATTTTCCTCTCATCCAATCTTAGCTTTCCATTTCTTCATGTTTTCTTAGCTTTCATCTCTGAGGTTATAGTCCTTAAGGTTGTTGTGTGGTTTGTTTGAGGTGTCTATGAGGTGAAGGAGGTAGTAACTAGCTTGGGAAGAATGTGGAATCCCAGTCAAGAAGAAGAAGAAGCTGAGGTATAACCTCATGGACTCCCTCTTTGATTTTGGCTCTGTGAAGCCTATTATATTGAGTAGAAATGAGTAGAAATGGTGAAATTTTGTTGTGTTTGAGCTTGGAAGTGATCTAGTATTTGTCCTTGAAATGTTGATAATGTTTTGGATGTTTTGGACATGCTTGGAATGAGTTTTGCAGATGAAATCACCTATCTGGTGCACACACAGTGTGTACCAGACCAGAGTAGCGGCCCTAGCCGCGACCCATCAGGAGGACCACCGGCTAGAGCCGGGGCCAACCGGGCCTAGGGCACGGCCCTAGGAGAGGGTCGTTGCCTAGGCCTGGTCATGTAATGGCCTTCATGGGGCGGCTCATGAGGAGTCCCCCCAGGCCCTTGAGTACTGTTTTGAGAGGATTTTGTGCAGTGACCGGGCCCTTGTGGCTCAGCTACGTGTCCTTTCGGGCCAGGTATCACGGGCCCTTGTGGCTCGGTACCTCGGGGCCGTCTCGACGCACGTTTTGGCTTTGACTTCGTTGATTTTGGATTAAAAATGAGCATGTTATGATGGATTTAGTAATGGTTTTGCTACACAGTATGTGTATTTGAAGTTCACTGTGAAAGAGAAATGTTTGCCTTGTTGTCTGATGTTATATTTGTTTTGAATAGAGAAGCATGATCACTTTGAAAATATGATTTATTATGAAAGCATGACTAGAATGTGATATTTGATCAATGAGATTTGAAGCATATTTTGTTGATAGAAATATATAGAATTTGCTATGTTGAAAACCGAGTATGATATTGTATCCTTGAGAATTTTATGGATTATATATATGGACTTGGAGCATGTTGTAGAGTATTTTACATCTCACATATATCATATTTCAAAAATGCATAAGGGGCCAACGTGAGCCCAAGTATTACTTTCAAAAATCCATAAGCATGTGGTATATCATTATTTGATGCATTGAGAAGTTGTTGAGTTGTCGCATGCATGAGATTGATGCATGAGAGATATATTTATGTATTATCTATATCGGTGAGGTTTTGGAGGACCCCGTTTGGACTATGTCCTCTCGGATGATTTAATGGACATTGCGGTCTCAGTATATGTAACGCGGTGTATTCCCACGTTACGAGGTTGGAAACTGCTCGTCAGGCTTGGAATCCTGGTCAGGGGGTGTGCACGCTAATAGTTCGATACCTGATTCCACAGAGTTTAAGCATAGAACCAAGAGAGTGGTTCGATGGACGAGCAGAGTATTAGGTCGGCTAGACGCCGTGCCCGGATAGGTTCATTCACGCTTTGGTGAAGTTCCTACCTCGTCCATTTAAAGAGAAAGAATGAGTCATTGTGACTCTAAGAAAGAAAGAAGTGAGTCATTGCGACTCAAAGAAAGAAAGAAGTGAGCCATTGCGACTCAAAGAAAGAAAGAAGTGAGCCATTGCGACTCTAAGAAAAGAAAGAAAGAAAGCAAGTCATTTATGACTCAATGAGACCTCCACAGAAAGTATTCTATTTTACAACGAGTGTATGAGTATACTTATAGTATTGCACGAGATTGCATATGAGTATAGTATTGCACGAGATTGCATTTGAGTAGAGTATTGCATGAGATTGCATAATGAGAAGGATGATTCAGGATTGTATTTCGAGCATGATTGTTTTGTTACATTTTGAGTTCTTGTATATCCAATTTATGACTCAATGAGACCTCCACAGAAAGTATTCTATTTTACAACTAGTGTATGAGTATACTTATAGTATTGCACGAGATTGCATATGAGTATAGTATTGCACGAGTTTGCATTTGAGTAGAGTATTGCATGAGATTGCATAATGAGAAGGATGATTCAGGATTGTATTTCGAGCATGATTGTTTTGTTACATTTTGAGTTCTTGTATATCCAGTTTACATGATGAGAACTTGAGAGCATGAAGATAACTTTCATAAGGTTTATTAGCATGAAATTATTTGTAAGCATGAGTTGCTTTGATAAGTTTGTTGTGATGTTCACATGTTGAAATATCTATGTTGTTAAGTCTTTTGTTTTGAAGCATGCCTGTTGATATTATAGGTTGCAAGTATATAGAAAGTATGTGGCGTGAATATAGTTGCCTATGAGATGAGATTGTTGTTTATGAATGTTATCAAATGTTTTCCAAAGTATATTCTATAGTACTTTACAGGGTTGAGTGTGGTTATACTTAGCCTCGTGCTAACGGGTGTTTTCCTTTTTGTCTATGTGTTGCTTGTAAAACCCCTTTCAGGTGGGCACATCGTTGAGAAGTGACGAGTTAGACTAGTCTAGTAGTTATAGAAGTCTAAACTCTCTTTATGTTTTTTATTATGACTTTATTATCTGGATTTTAGATTTATGATATGGATGACGTTTGATGATGTAGACTTTGGGGTGTCTTTTTCCCCCTTATGACTTTCAATTTTATGTATGGATGTTAGTATTTAAATCTTTGTTTCTAGTTTTACCCTTAGCCTGTGCAATTACCACGGAGTGGTGGTTGTGACGGAGAAATTCCCACTAGTTATCTTATTTAAGTTGTTTATCCGATGCTTAGTTATGTTAATTATGATTTAATATTGTAATTAAGTTTTAGAAAAAGTGGGGTGTTACATGTACCTCTTGCGCTGCTATACCTGTTTGACCGAGGGGTCCACGACTAGTTTATAGGTGATGACGTCTCGGCTGAGGCCCGACATGTCCTCGGGACCCCACACGAATATTTCCTTGAAGCTCCAGATGGTGTCAATGATCCGAGCAAGTAACTTGGCCGGGAAGCCGACCCCCACCTTCACGACCCAGTCGGGCCGGATAAGGTCTAGGACAACTTCCTCGGTTTCCACCAAGGGCTCGGCCTGTGGTCGCCCTTCCTCCTCATGTAGCGCCTTTTCAGCTATTGTGTGGACATGCATGCCTCTCTTACCTATCTGATGGCACGCCCGTAGGTAGCATCTATGACTCACCTTCTGGTCCCCTGGGCGACCCCGACCCCCGTTGGTGTTGGGAACTTGAGGCACAGGTGCTCTATGGAGATCACACACCTGAGGTCTTCCAGGGCGGGTCCGCCTAGGATTATGTTATGGGCGCAATTGATTTGACCACCACGAACTCCACCTCCCACCTCTTGACATGGTGTGGGGTGCCTATCTCCACTTCAAGGTTGATGGACCCTTCCGTCTCGATGGAGTCCCCCGTGAACCCGGATAGGGGGTCCTTACCTGCCCCAATTACTTCCCGGATAGGGTGATATCGTAGTACATGACATTTACCGAGCTACCCGTGTCTACTAGCACCCGGTGTACGATCATGTCACTGATCTCAATTTTGATCACCAGGGCGTCTCGGTGGGGGAGGGAACCATCTGGCAGGTCGGTGTCGGTGAAGGTGATAGGTTTCCTCTCCGCTGGCGTGTTCCCCCCCCCCCCCCTCCCCCCCTTTGGCCCCCGAAGATGACGTGGATGACTTGTTTCTTCTGGGGTTGGGGGTTATCTAGCTCCCTCTCCTCCTCCTCGGTGAGTTGGTCGAGCTCTCTCTTGTGTGGTGCCGAGGTGGTCTTCCACACATTGCTATGGCCCTGACCCTGTCTCGGTCTCTTCACGAACTATTCCAAGTAACCCCTTTGGATGAGCTCCTCAAATTTTTAAAATGCTACATATTTTATTCATTTTTTCCACCTGTCGTTGTCGGCAACAATTTTTTCGGTGAATGGCATCACTACCTTTCCTGCTTTTCATCTGCGTCGAGAGTTTTCACTTCCATGCTCCGTTTAAAGCACTATTCTGCCCTGTTAATATCCACCGTTGACAAGTAAGCAATGTTTAATGGAGATACTAGACAAATTAGATGTGGTATTGAAATCCCATGCTCGTTTGCATATAGTTTGACTGAAGTGCGTATTGTTATAATATAAAACCATGTCTTTATAATTAGCTTTGAAATACAACAGTGTTCATAGAATTAGCACTACTAACCAGATATAAGCATTGAAATACATTGGTGTCCATATGAGAAAGAAGAAGCAATGAAAAGCAGGAAACATAATGACGCCATTCACCGGAGAAATCGTTGCCAACGACAACATGTGAAAAAGAAAAATCTTTAGCATTTTAAAAAATTGAGGGTAAGTTTGTCTTTTAAATATTTTTTTTTCGGTAATTTGGCTAGATTGACTGAAATTGGTAAAAATTGAATAGTTAAAGTACTAAATTGACAGTTTTGAAACTCATAGACTGCAATTAACAAGATCCTAATAGTCATAAGACCAAAATTGAAATTAACTCTTATGCAAAATTACCATAATGCCACCACATTTTTAAAAAGTTTTTCTTCAATCTTGGTTATTGATTTTGGCTAGATAAAGGGCTAAGATTAAATTTATTCTTTCACCTAGAAGCTATTACCGCACCCGATCATACACACACACACACACTTTTTTTTTTTTAATTTTTTTTTTTTTTTTATGCACAATGCGCAAAAACATATGCCCAATATTTATATTTTTACAAAATAACTAACAAATTCTTACTAATTAAAATCTATATGAAATCAAATTTATTTATTATATTAATCCAATATATAATATCTACAATAATAATAATTATTATTATTAAAGAATAAAGAATGTAAAAAAATATATGATGGATACATGTGCACGTTAATGGTAGATGTATTTTTATCTAAAAAATCATAGAAAAAATGGTCAAATAAGTCCATAAATATTATGCAACAATTAAATTCCTAAATTTTTAAAACGTGCAATTAAACACATCAACTACGACATTCCAACCTTTCAGCCAGTTAACCTCCGGGTAACCTTCGGTAAAAGTTGCCGCATAAACAAAGTAAAAAAGGTTACTTAAATTTTATACAGTGGCACGGGGCAATACTAGTACTAGTATATATAAATTTCTCAACAATTAAAATTAAATATGTAATGAAAGTTCGAATAGGGTTTTAGATACAAGGAAACTAAAACCCTATTGTCTCTATCTTAACAGACCTGCTCAGTTCTCAGCGCATTGTTGCTGAACAATTAGCTGCTGCCGTGTTCTGTTATTTCCAAAAAAAGAAATAACAGACCTTCTCTTCTCACCATGGCGACAACTTCCGATGCTATGGCCGTTAAGTCTCTCAACAAGAGCTCCGGCCGCCGCCGCTTTGTTGTAAGGATTTTAGTGTGTATACTGTGTGTTCAATTGTTTAAGTTGGGGCTGAAGCTAATTTGCTTGAATCGTTTTACATTGCAGTTCAAGAATTTTTCGCAGCGAATTCAGGACATTGATATTGATGTATACCGGAGTCTTGATCCTCTAAAAACTGAGCCTTCAGAAGGGTCCTCATTTTTTCGTGACTGTCTTGTGCAATACAGAGTATGTGAGCTTTTATATGTACTAAGTATTGCAACTCTACATTTAAAATTTAAAATTCTAGGGCATCCTTTGACGCTTAGGTCTTCTTGTTAGAGTTTCTGATTAATAATTTCATAAAATTTGATGAGGAAATTGGTCAGCGCATAGAGTTTTATATTGCTGTCATTCACGTATATTATGCTGCTCTTTTTGTGAAACTTTCACCATTCTCCCTTGACAAATTAACAGGAATTAAATACAGCTGAGGATTTTATCTCGTTTTATGAACAAATGTTGCCCTTGGTACAAACTCTACCTCAAATTGTACTTCAGAAGGAATTGATACTCTCAGAACTTCTATCTAGATTGAACATGAAGGGAAGACTATCTCTTGAGCCCATTTTAAGGTATGCATTGTGGAAAATTCGTTGGGAGCTTTATATTTCTTTTTGGGTGTAATAGCAAGTTTGAAATTTCATCTTTCCATTTATTAATTATATTATATATTTCCTGCAGGTTGATTACAGCATTATCTAGAGATCTGGTGGATGACTTTTTACCGTAAGTTTAAAATCTAACTCGAATTTTATATCTTGGTCATTTTTATTTGTTGCTAGAGGAACATTCTGTCAATTATGAAAGAAATAAATCATGAATAATAAATCGCTGAGGACTTGATCAGAAACTAAATGCAAAGAAAACAACTTATAACTCTATTAAATCCACAAATTATTTTGAACTTGAGAAATGAGAATTGTATGATGAGCTGCTTGGCCAAATAACTACACTATCACAAGGAATATGCATCAGCTCCTTCCTTTAAATATCCAAGCATCACAGCACAAAAAAATAGACAATGATGCATAGACTGCATTTCACAAAACACTTCTACACGGTTATTAATGACCTTAAGAGGATTTGAGAATTGGGTATGCCTTTAATTTTGCCTTTCAGTTGCTTATGCACTTTTAGGAATTAGGAGATTCTTATCTTGTGGCATTCCCTTAAGGTTGACTCATTATTTTTCTCCCATCTTATTTTTATTGGTTATTGTACTTCGTAGTAATGGATACCACTGCTATCAGTCAACTTATTGCTTTCTTTGGCTCCTTGATTTCTCTTGTTCTCCTTTCTTTTTTGTTTTGGATTATATCTGTTGGTAATATGAACTTCCAGGCAGCTATTAACCAGATGACTTTAGCTATAAATCCTTATTTCTAGCATTTAAGTTTATAATATTCTTTTGTTTGAACAAATATTGCCACATTAGACACCTAATAGTATCCTTGTTTTTTTATTTAACATTTTCTCATTTACTGTTGTTGCCAGCTTTCTTCCGAGAGTTGCTGATTCTTTGGTGGTTCTTCTAAAAAATGGTGCTGATAGAGAACCAGAAATAATTGAGCAGGTCATGGGATCCTTTTGTTGAGAAATACCAATTCGTTCTAAAGTTTCTCACTCAAACTGACATTATCCACCTTGATCTTAATTTTGCAGATTTTTACATCATGGTCATACATTATGATGTACCTACAGAAATACCTTACCAAAGACGTAGTTTATGTTCTAAGGTAAGCTATAGTTTGCTGTGTCCTCTTTAAATGCATAAGCTTCTTCTGGCTTTCTTGAGATTTCTGTTCATCTTTTCAAAAAAAATTGTACTATCAAGACTTCAAAGAGTCTTCCCTTTAAAATTTATAATACTTATTTTTTACTCTCTTTTGCAATATGTATCTGTGAAGTTATAGGGACAATTATATGAGGAAATTGGTCAGCGCATTTCTAGATCATCATTCTGCTTTCTAGAAGTTCATCAACTAACAATGTAAAATTTTGTTGTTTTCGTTGCCATCTGCTGAGCTATAAACTGTACTTGTATTGTCTCCCCTGAGACTGAATCCCCTGGTAAAAATGATGCGTCAAGGGTATTGTTACTTGTCTTGTGTGCACATGTTTGCATAACTTCCTAGTAGTTGAGGTTGTTCTCCATGCTAATGGCTATGTGTAGCTCAGTTTCATGGATTTTACTTTGCTTTACTTGCATAATGTGCAAATGTTCAATTGTTGATTTCTCTTCTAGGGTTACTGTCAAATTGAGATACTTCCCCAAAGACTATGTGCAAGAATTCATGGCGGAGTCAGTATCATTCTTATTGAGGAATGCATCTGTCAAGCAACTTAAAAAAGGTAAGGACTGTAATTTTGTGTTTCAGTTTTGCACTTAGGTCAATATAGTTTTTCTGGAATAGATGTATATAGCAGACTGCACTTCCTGTAATAGTTCTTTCTGATGACACATGTAGAAAGTGGTGTATGATTCCATAGAATGTGGTGTTCTAAACTCAACATGCATCTAATGGGTTGGTTTTGCACTTTTGCATGAATCTAATGGTTTCAGTTTTGCACCTTGGTGAATATACTTTTTTTCTGTAATAGATGTTGCATTGTAGCAGATTGCTCTTGCTGTACTACTTTTTTTTTTGGCTGGCTTTCCTTGCTATGCTTTTGATCTGTAATGGTATTACTGTCTTATTCTGGGGAGGCAACTTTCTTTCAAAATATGTTACTTTATATGAGAATAAGAATGCTTATAAAACTACATTAGACTTTCAAGAGGAAACAGCCATGACAACATTTTAATGTGAAAATTTTCAAATTGTTTGAACTGAAGGCTTGATGTTGTGGGAAGAAAAATCTGGTGAATACAACAATGTTTTAATGTTGTACTGAGACAATGTTGAAGAAGATGAAGTGGGAACTTGCACAACTCTTTAGACCTATGTGTTGATGTATGAATTGCTTTGGCTGTTTAGAGTCTTGAACATAACCTTGCTGTATTCTATATTCTTAGAATCTATTTTTGTTCAGACTATAAACTGCCAAATTTATGTGCCTCAGACTTGAGAAGTGATGTTCTCACAAATTTTGTGTGTGTTTCAAATTTCAATGTAACTGACTTCAACTACATACTTAAATGCTTAATTGATTAATTCAATGTAAAAAAAGAAAAAAAAAGGATGGGTACTCCTGTAGGAAGTACTTTTATGTATGCAACAATGGTTTGATCTTTCTCCTGTGTAGATTATTGCAACACTGCAGCCTTAGTTTGCAGACCTTGCAATGCTTCTTTCTTGTAGTGTGTAGTTAGAGGTTATGAGAGGAAGAGTGTCTAAAAATATGATATCTGTGTTAGTAGGCCTTTTAATATTTCACTCTTCCTGGTAAAATTTGCACCTCAATTTGTTATGATAACTGTGCTAGGTTGTCTGGATTTAAGTGACACAGATTTTGTGGCTTTGGTTTGTTGAAGATTGATGTAAAAAAAAATATTATTGGGCTTTTGTTTTGACTCTGGATTCTATTCCCTTTTAAATAATTTTTTGGATCAAGAGCCAGTGTGGTAACAGGGTAGAGTAAGATGTCTTGTCTCTGTTAGAGATGGTAATGTTTTATTCACTGTCAATGGTGTGGATTGCATTCCCTACTCAGATGTGTTTTCAATGTTTTGAGGTCTCGTGACCTATCTGTTTGTTTATGTTCCTCTTCTATGCTTATGTCCACTAATATGATGATGGCATATGCTTCCATTTTTAAGCCTGTTTATATCTTCCTCCACCCCTCTCTTATTTCTCAGCACACATTGCACTATTCTTTGTATATAATGGAATGTGTTACTGCAAATTGCCAGGAATTCAAAACTTAATGATTGAAGTTGTGAAGAAACCATCATTGACAAGAAAGTCTGGAATCAGTTCCTTACTGTGGTATGCCATGAGGGGAACATCATCGAGGTTTCATTCAAGGGCAGATCAAGTATTGCGCCTTCTGCTTGATAACTCCCTATATAGCATCGACGATCATTTTAATGGAGGTGAGTTCTTCTATACTTTGTATTTAACTAACATTGTTTCTCAGCATACACTACATTCTCTGTTGTCTGCTTTAGGAGTGTGTTTCAGAGAAGATGTAACATAAAACAGCTGTGTATATACTGGTTAAGTATTAATCTTATTCCCTCTTTGTAATTAGTACCATTGTTGCATATTTGCATCCTCCAAACTTTGTTCTTGAAATGAAATGAGCTGCAAAGGACTTTCACTTTGTTTAAGCTGTAGAATCAGTTCTGCATATTCATCCATATAGGTTGAGTTGATGATCTGTATGACCCAAAATAAATTAGCCCCGTGATTGTTTATTAGATTTTGGGGTCATGGTGCTTTATAACATGATATATATGGTTACGGAAGGGTTCTAGATATGCTTTGTTGGGGAACAACAATGTATAGAACTGAATTGCCTCTGATGGGTCAAGGTACAAAAAGCTTCTCATCATGTTAGGCGTGAATCTGATTTGGAGTATGAGATATAATGTTGAAGTTCTATGGCTGTAATAATCAGAAACAGGGGTTGGTACGGTGACTGCTATAAAACTGTTACTGTAACTCACAAACAGTAGCTAGGATCAGAGGAGCAGTTTAGTATAGTAGCAACTTAAGGGAAGTGGAAGGAAGAAATCAAAAACCCTAATCACAGCTGGAGAAAAAACTCTAAGTGGAAATGTAATTATCATAATCTTCAAGTCTGGAAAAGAGGAACCTCTATTATTATTTTTATAGTATTATTGTGTCAATTTGATACTGATTGTGTTATGTGTATTGGACTCAGCTTAGGAAACTACTTAGTAAATGGCTTGCAAGAGGCTCAAAGAAACTATTTGGACTAATAAGTAATAACCTTACTAAAAACATTTCAACTAGTGCTCTGCATGCTTCTTATGAATACATAGACCAATACATCCTCAATAATAAAAGATCTGGCCTACAACAATGAACGTTTAATAAAAATTTTTAAGACTCTCCTAATTACAATGGACATATCCCTGTTAACAAAAAAGGCTTCTTGCACGAATAGATATCAATAGACTTTTATTTTGGTTTGAGTAAATTTTATGTCTGAAAATTTTAACTAAGTTTTGAATTGAGTATATTTAATTGTTTCACACTTCCACTTATTCTAAAACTGTCAATTATTTGTATGGTAGATTATTTAATCTTGATTTAACAAGTATTACATATTCTAAAACTGTTGGAGTTAAGTATGACAACAAGGGCTTGTTCTAGTGTTTGGTTGATTAGTTGATTTGGACTTGACTCTAAGAGAAAAGGTTGAAGGATTTTATTATCTTGGAATTATAGTTGCCCTTAAAAACTGGGATCAGGGCTTTATAAATACTGAACCTTAGAGACAATCATATGAGTATTCTTGACTTGATTGAGTGATGGGCACTAGCCTTGGTTGGGTTGTTCTCATTGGTTGTGAGGGGTGGCAAACTGGCAATGTCTTGTGGCAGTGGTAGTGTGAAACCAGTTCTCTTGTTGCAATTTCTACCTGTTCTTCATGCATGGCTTGGACTTTTGGATTGGGCTGACCTGGCCAATATTGCCTCATAAACTTTGGGCTTATCTTGGGTGGCCTATGAGTATTAATACCACACTGAAACTATATTAGAAGTTCTATTGAATACAAAATGCCAATTTTAAAATTATTATATATATAAAAGAAGATTAAGAAACTAAGCAAACAATGATGAATTTGAATCATATAATAAACATGATAGGTTCACTGTCAGCAAGTAATTCTATGATTTCTCTCAGCTATTTTTATTTCTGGTTCTGACTTTTCTTTAGTGCATTACCTACTCTACTTCATTTTTGCAGGTCCAGAAACTGTTCTTGAAGTTGTCATTGGTGCTTTTCAGAGATTGTGTGAGGAATTGGATGCTAAGCAGCTGGACTTGATGTGGGATTGCTTATTTAAGGAGATAACTAATAGTGTTGCTAATGGTCATTCTATGCATCTTTGCCGACTTTTATCGCTGCTCATTTCTACTGTGCAAAAGGAATATGTGGAGAAAATCTCTGGTGGAGTATAAAATGATATTTACTTTATTTTTTATTATTGTCTATTTATCTACTTTGCTTGTATCTTATCTTGGAATGATTTTAAGGTTGTTCACTTTGTACAGATTACCAACCAATGCTAGAAGTGATTAGTTTGCTTGTACAAACTTACATTGTGCCATCATCCACCTTGGAGGCACTGAACCCAACATCAGAGCTTGTTGATAAAATTTTGTCATTGATGCTTTGTGTTGTTGATGGTCTCCACAAAACTAATAACTTATCAGCTCTCTCCTGTACTTCGTTGCAGTGGGCTCCTGTGTTTGACTCGAGGAATAAAAGGTATTATTTTGATGTTAATAGTTAGTTTTTCTTGTTATTATTTCTTTGATAAATGTTTTGTTACAACTTACAAGTTTCTGCTTGTATCTCACTTTATCTAACAAATTTATCTGTCTTCTGATATTTTATGCATGTGATGTTTCAGTTTGGCTACATTTGTCAAAGATTTTGTATCAAAGGACCCCTCTATTCTCTATTTTTTCAGAGCTAACATTATTAGGTAATGCTTTTCTTACTTTCTTAGATTTGATGTGTGGAGTACAAATGATAAATTATATAGTTGCTAATTGCTATTTGTGTAATGTGTACTGATTTCAATTTTTGCAATTGGATTTCAGTGCCTTAAATGATTTACTAGAGATTCCAGAGGATGAGATTATATATTTGCTGCACATTTTTTGTGAGAGGCTACAAGTACAACAACAGAATTTCTTAGATGGAATACCCAATGAGAAAATTTTGAGAATTTGCAGTTTCCTTGATAAAGCTATAAATTTTTGGATTCAGCTAATCAAAGATGCAGTGAACAAGGATTTTTCCTCTGCTGAACTTACAGAGGATAGGTTGGCAGTCCTATGGGGAACTATTGGCTGCTATCCATACATGATTGATGCCAAACGAAATCCTTCACTGCTTATGGACTTAATATATGCTATAGATGAGCTTTTAACGGTGAAATTGGGTACGACATTTTATCAAATATCATATACTTAATTGACCTATCTGGGTAATTTTGTTTTGTTTTGTTTTGATTGTTCCTTGGAAACTCCTACTGAATCACAGGACAGCTTGCGTAATTCTTCTTCCCTAAACTGTGCATGATGCGGAAGCCTTGGGCTCTGCATATGACCTTAATTAGATTAATTAACCGTCCGGTACAGAATTGCCTTCAGGGATTGTCTATTAGTAGTTAGTACCGTTCTCCCTGATATACCTGTATTTCTACGTTGCTGATTTCTTTTAAAGTACCTGGGGACTAGGCTTGTTAGGGTTGCTGGTGTTGTTGACTTTTACGTTATGGAATAATGCACTGGAAGCTCTGAAGCATCTCTGTAAACATACAAAAGCTTGTGTGCTTCTTCCTTCCCCAAACTGTGCATGATGTGGGAGCAATGTGCACTTTCTGACCTTTTTCTAATTGGGAAATAATTATCTGTCTCTACAAAATTGTCAAAAGGGTTCTGTCCTTTATTATCATGTTCGATGGTACTGTATGTGTTGCTAATTCATGGGCAGATTGAGAACAATTAGTTCAACATTATATAATAATATAAGTTGTAGATTCTTTTAAATACACTATTTCTAGAAGTTTTGTAGTGATTATCTTTTTGCTCTCTGATGAATTTCACAGATTTATGTAGAAAAACTTGGCAGTGCTTGATTGGTGCCACTTTGGGTTCTTTTCTTAAAATTCTGGACAATCAAAATGCTGCTTTTCTGGAGTCTGAAGTGAGTAAGCTTTTAGATCTTGCAAGAAGGCACAGAATGTGCTCTCAGATATTATCTGCAGTGGCTGATATTTTGGATTCTATTTATGGGTAAGTTTTTTGCATCTATTTATTTATTAACTATTTTATATTTTGTGATAACTGTGTGCATGATTCTGGTCATTGTGCACTACAACACTGAACCAATGGTAACACCATGTAAATTTCTTTCACTTTCTGGCCTTTTTCTCTTTCCTGGAAAAAGAAAATACTTTCCACTTTCTTTTGGCTTTACTTTCCTGTAGATGTATCATCTTCTCTCCTTTTGGCTTTACTTTCTTGTAGATATACTATTTTATTTCCTTTTGTTTTGATTTTGTTTAGACATACCTATCCGCTCTCCTTTTCCATCTGTCTCTTGTTATTCTTGTTTTCTGTCCAAGAAACACTGTACATGATTTCTGTTTCATGTAGTGAGCTGTGATTCTATTTATACTCTAATTTTTGATAACTATGCTTCCACATCCAGAAAACAAGCCAATACTCCTATTAAACGATATCATCCAGAGCTTGCTGCAAGTAAAGTGGTGGGTGCCCTGGATATATTCTCTGAAAATTTGTGCAACTGTGACAAGGAAATCCGCCTATCGACTTTAAGAATCTTGTGCCATTATGAACCTTTATGTGATGGATATTCTACAAACGGACATGCTGAGAAAAAAAGAAGAATTGATGATTCCCAGATATGTGCTGTAGATGACCAGCAGAATAATGTATGTACAGTAACATTATATTCTCTTCTTGTAAACTTGTAGCATGCATT
This sequence comes from Ipomoea nil, assembly GCF_001879475.1. Taxonomy (NCBI): domain Eukaryota; kingdom Viridiplantae; phylum Streptophyta; class Magnoliopsida; order Solanales; family Convolvulaceae; genus Ipomoea; species Ipomoea nil. Next base: position 1,425,728 of record NW_017619666.1, on the reverse strand, counting down.
GTTTGGTTGTTACAAGGTGCCTTTTTTTCATCAAATTTTTTTTGTTATCAGGTTGTTCAGCTCCTCCTGTCAGTTGAAGAAATGCCTCTTTCAATTGCCACCAGCAGAAAAGTTATTCTGCTTATCTCTAAAATTCATATGAGTCTATCTGCTGCAAGGATAGACGAACGGTATATACCTGTGGCTTTGAATGGTGTAATAGGGATCTTCCACAACAGATTTAGCCATTTATGGGGTCCAGCTTCGGACTGCACTTCTGTCCTACTTGGCCAATACTTTGGGATACTTTGGGACATATTTGTGAAGTACCTTGATTACTGCCTCTCTATCGTTTTGGGTCATGATGATCAAGCTTATAAGAGCAATACCGAGTCATTTGGCAAGGATGATGCTGGTATGTTGCATTCTAAATCTTCAGATTTTGATTTTGTGCTTCTAGTGCCCCATGATCTAGGCATTGAGCTTGATTACAATTTCCCCAATAAGCAATCACTTTATTCTGATTCACGTGCTTGTCAATAATTTCTGATGTTTTTTTTTTTTCCTCTGCTATTTAGATCTGATCGGGCTGTTCTGCTCTTATCGTTGTTCAATGTCAGATAGCACTCCATCTGCAACAGTTTTATCTTTATTGATTCAATCTTTACAGAGAGTTCCATCTGTTGTTGAATCTCGTTCTCGGCAAATAATACCTTTATTCTTGAAATTTCTAGGGTACAATGTTGATGATCTTGTGAGGTGATTCCATTTTTATACATATTCTTTTTAGTAAGATGTTATTTATGTGCAATGTTTTTTTTTTAAAAAATAAATATTTCCTTTCCTTGATTATCATTCTATTATTTGTTTTTAAATGCAGTGTTGAATCATATAATATACTGAATTGCAAAGGGAAGGAGTGGAAGGAGGTTCTTAAGGAATGGCTAAACTTATTCAAATTAATGAAAAATCCCAAGGCATTTTACCAGAGTCAATTTTTCAAAGACGTCTTACAATATAGGTTGGTAAAATCATGAAATCACATGCATAATGTTTTTTTAAAAAAAAAACATTTTGCATTATTCTTTTGGTCTGAATTTTAAGGATGTTGCAAGTCCCTAGTAACAGTATGTGCCTTTTTCTTGCTGGTGTTACCCAGGCTTCTTGATGAAAATGATGCTGAGTTGCAGATGAAAGTTCTTGATTGCCTGATGAATTGGAAAGATACCTTTTTGCTCCCTTACGATCAGCATCTAAAAAATCTGATCAGTGCAAAGAATTTGAGAGAGGAGCTCACAACTTGGAGCTTGTCAAGGGATTCGAATCTCATTGATGCACATCATAGACATTTTCTTGTGCCTACTGTCATCCGCATACTGGCTCCAAAAGTGAGGAAGTTAAAATCTCTTGCCTCAAGGAAGGTATAATTAGACATGTCAATCTTCTTCAATTCCAGTTCATTTTCCAACACAGTGATGACTTTATTTATTTATTTATTTATTTTTTCTCCCTTCTTATATGTTAGCATGCAAGTGTAAGTCATCGGAAGGCAATTCTTTGCTTTTTAGCTCAGCTTGATGTGGAAGAGCTGCCACTCTTCTTTTCCCTATTAGTAAAGCCTCTTGTAAGAAGAGATGCAGGTTTTGATGCAAACGTTGAGTCACTCTGGACTAATCCTCAAGCCTTAAATGATGAATATAATTCATTTACAGTCTTTAAGCATTTTACTACAAATATCATCAGCAACATTTCCTGGAAGAAGAGATACAGCTTCCTGCACGTTATTGAAGATACTGTAGCTGTTTTTGATGAAGCACATATTAGCCCGTTTCTTAATCTGTTAATGGAATGCATTTCATATTTGTTGGAAAGCTGTGCATTGACTCTTGGCAACACAGATAGTAGTCTGATTCTTGCTAATTGTAGCAATGCCACTGAGAGCGAAACTGAGGTAATGCTTAATGCTGCTATCCCTTTATTCAACTGTAAATAGGGAAGTCTAAATTTACAGTGTTTGGCATTTCTATCACAAATATTCAAAGAGAATGACACTTTGTGTGACAGTATTATGTAGGTGAGGAGTGCGATTACTTGACATTAGCTGCTTTGCTGATTTGTTCACCTGCCTTTAGTTTTATCAATTGTTATTAATGAACTGCTTTCAGATTAATATCCCTATTTTATCTTTCACATCTAAAACTTTAGAATTTTAGATAGCCAAGTTCACCAATAACTGATTTAAAAGATACTGTTAGATTGCTTCTAGAATGCGCCTCATTGCACTTAAATATTTCAATGACAATGATGAACTAATTGATATCTTGGTTTCTGTGCAGACACAAACAGCTATGAAGCAGTCGAAGGAGTTGAGATCTTTGTGCTTGAGGATCATTTCATTTATTCTTAATAAATATGAAAATCATGATTTTAGTTCCAAATTTTGGGATTCCTTTTTTAAGTCTGTGAAACCATTAATTTCTGGTTTCAAGCAGGAAGGTGCCAGTAGTGAGAAACCAAGCTCATTATTTTCTTGCTTTCTTGCAATGAGTAGAAGCTACAAACTTGTACCATTGTTGTATAGAGAGAAGAACCTTGTTCCTGATATTTTTTCTATGTTAGCCATCACAACAGCATCCAAAGCTATTGTTTGTAGTGTTCTTAAGTTCATTGAGAACCTTTTGACTCTGAATAATGAACAGTCTGGTGAAGATGACCCTATAAAGATGTTACTGCTTCCTCATCTTGATGTTCTTGTGTCCAGTTTGCATAATCTTTTTGTGAATGATGGGCCAATAAAAAGGTATGGATTATACATTATAGGAACTCTTTTTAGATGACTGCCTCTCCTGATATATATGATTTTCTTGGTGCTTTATGTTTACCTTGGTTGAGTGATTCTATGTGTGTGTGTTTTGGGTAGACATAATTAGTTAATATTTCCCCCAAACTTGTTTGTGTATGTAATGCACACATATACAGGTAACCATGTTACAACACTGACAGGATATATCAATTTGGTATACCCTTTTTAGTATAAAAATTTGAATTTTCCTCATCCCACTCTTGGAAAAGGAGGAAAACGAACAATAGAATCATGATTACCTAGATGATGCAAGTACCTTGATGTGTTCCATTTGTTTGAATTCTGTTTAACTAACTCCTTACTGTACCAGGAAACTCGCCAAATATCCTGGAGAGAATGAGCTGAATGTTTTTAAGCTGTTATCCGTTTATGTAGAGGAACCTTTAGCTGCAAGGAAATTTGTTGATGTTTTGCTTCCACTTTTATCAAAGAAATCTCATGCTTGTGGTGAGAGTCTCACTGAGTTCAAGTATTTCAGTTTTGATGTTATCTTTTTTTTTTTTTTTTTTTTTTTTTTTTTTTTTTTTTTTCTGTATTTGCTCTTATCATTTGCATATTTATGTTGCAGATATTTGTGTGGACACACTCCAGATCATCAAGAATATATCAAGACCTTTAGGGAATGAAAGCATTAAAAAGATTCTCAAATCGATATCTCCACTTCTCATTTCTGGTGATCTTGATGTCCGGGGTTCTGTTTGTGATGTTCTTGATGCTCTTGCCAGAAATGATTCATCATTACTTAATTTGGTACATTTCTGCCTTGGAATTTCCTATTGGTGTTATTGTGAGTACTTGTTCTTTTACCCACCTGAGGATGTTAATTCTTTGGTGTACCTAACTCCCTTTAATCACCTCATGCAGGCAAAACTTCTTCGTGAACTGAATGCAACCTCTGCTTCAGATATGGGTGATCTTGATTATGATACTATTATTTCTGCTTATGGAAAGTTGAATGTAGATTTCTTCCACAATGTTGAAGAAGAACATGCATTAATTATTTTGTCAAATTCTATACGTGACTTGTCATCTGAGGATTTGATTCTCAGGCAGAGTGCATTTAGATTGTTGTCATCATTTGTTGAATATTCTGGTCAAATTCTTGAACAAGAAATGCAACCTGAGCGAGGGTGTTCTGGATCATGGGTTATGTACATAATAAACAACTTTCTCTTAAAGCACATGGGAAATGCAATGAACAAAGAAGGCGCAGCTCAAAAGGTATTCATTTTGTAGTTTTAGCTCTAACTTTTAAGTCTTCCGCTTCTTTTTGTTTTTGTTTTTTTTTTTTTTCCTCCCCATTGTGCATCTTATTTCTTATTCATGAGTACTTGCAGTGGTTAGAACTTGATGCTTACTTTTAAGAGTAATATTTAATAACTGCTAGTTAAGTGGGTGTCCCTACTATCAGGAGTAATGGTCGTTTCTAATATTTTTGTGCTGGTTGTCAGCTATGGATTGGTCTACTGCGTGAAATGGTTTTGAAGCTTCACAAGATGGTGGAATTCAAAACATATACTGTTCTCTGCAGTGAAGATCCAGAACAGGATTTTTTTAACAACGTTGTTCACTTACAGGTAGGACCTATATGTTTGTGATTGGATTTTGCATGTAATGTGTAAAATACAAGTGCTCTCTCTCTCTCTCTCTCTCTCTTTCTCTCTCTCTGGTATAAGTATCTTTCTTATTATTTTTAAAAAAATTGGAAAACACTCAAAACAGTTATTGTTTAATCTTTTAGATGTCAATATGAATATTGATGTTTTCCCCTGTTTTTCATAATCAGAAATGAAATCATTGTTTTCGTTCTGGTTTTTTATTTTTTGGGTGGAAGAACATATCATATGATTTATTTAATGCTCCATCCCTTGTTGTCATATTTGTTTCTGCAGAGGCACAGAAGGGCAAGGGCTCTATCACGTTTTGGCAATGTTGTTGCTTCTGGGAGTTTCTCTGAGGTATTACACCCCCATTTTATTTTATACAATTAAATGCTTTCTGTTTGCTTAAACATTTAATTTTCTCTCCTTGATTCTAATATTACACAATAAAACACTATTATTGCAGCGTGTTATGAATAGAGTTTTTGTGCCACTCCTTTTCAATATGCTATTAGATTTACAAAATGGGAAGGGAGAAAATATTAGAAATGCATGTATAGAAGCTCTTGCATCAATATCTAAATGGATGGACTGGAATGCATACTATGGATTACTTGTCAGATGTTTCCGTGAGATGACTCTGAAACAAGACAAACAAAAAGTGTTAATGCGGCTTATCTGCACCATTCTAGACCAATTCCATTTTTCAGAAGCCAATTTTGTTCATGAAATTGAAGGTTCTATGGAGCATATGTCAGATCCAGACACTAGTAAAAAAATATCTGCAGTGTCAAACTCCTTTACTAGCAATGGTGACCTGTCTAAGATTCAGATTTGTCTCAAGAAAGACGTGCTTCCTAAGGTACAGAAATTTTTGATGTCTGATTCTGAAAATGTCAATGTAACTATCAGTTTAGTTGCCCTCAAGGTGCTGAAGTTACTTCCTGGTGACATCATGGAATTGCAACTTCCAAGCATTATACATCGTATTTCTAACTTCCTTAAGAATCGTTTAGAAAGTGTCCGAGATGAAGCTAGATCTGCCTTGGCAGCTTGCTTAAAAGAGCTTGGATTGGAATACTTGCAATTTATCATCAAAGTCTTGCGAGGCACTTTGAAAAGAGGATTTGAATTGCATGTTCTGGGATACACATTGAATTTTATATTGACAAAATTTCTTCAAAATCCCTCTAGTCTAAATTTGGATTATTGTCTAGAAGATCTTCTTTCTGTTGCTGAAAGTGATATACTTGGCGATGTGTCAGAAGAGAAAGAGGTAGAGAAGATTGCTTCAAAAATGAAGGAGACTAAAAAGCAGAAGTCCTATGAGACCCTCAAGTTGATTGCCCAAAACATCACATTCAAAACCCATGCCTTGAAGCTTCTTTTGCCTGTTACTGTGCATCTACTGAAGCAGCTGACTCCAAAAGTGAAAACAAAATTGGAGAACATGTTGAATCATATATCTTCTGGTATACAATGCAATCCATCTGTGAATCAGAAAGAGCTCTTTGTGTTTGCATATGGTCTCATCAAGGATGGCTTAAAGGATGCACATTTTGGCCATGAAGACACACTCATCTCAGATGAAGGCAAAAAAAATAAAGATGAAGTGAGCGCTGAAAACACTAATTCAAATAGATTGATCAGTGTTGATCGGCGATATTCTTATCTGATTACAGAATTTGCCGTTGGGATACTGCAGAACTACCTAAGGAACATGGAGCTAGACAAAGGGGATGAGAAGTTGTTATCAATGTTAGACCCTTTTGTCAGGCTATTAGGTGATTGTTTGAGTTCAAAATATGAAAATATCATATTTGCAGCTCTAAAATGCCTATATTCAATAGTCAGGCTGCCTTTGCCAACCCTTGAAAATGAAGCTAACCGGATAAAGAATTCACTGTTGGATATTGCCCAAGGTTCAGTAAATTCCAGTACTCCATTGATGGAATCATGTATTAAATTGTTAACAGTGCTTCTGCAAAATACCAAGATGACACTTTCTGAAGCACAGCTTCAATCACTTATCCAATTCCCATTTTTTGTTGATCTTGAAAGAAATCCCTCATTTGTGGCTCTCTCTCTGCTGAAAGCTATAATAAAGAAAAAGTTGGTGGCTCCTGAAATCTATGATGTCGTCAAAGGTGTTGCAGAGTTGATGGTGACCAGTCAAGTTGAATCAATTCGCAGGAAATGCAGTAAGATTTTTCTACAGTTCTTAGATTGCTATCCAATTTCGGTGAAACGCTTTCAGCAACATCTTGATTCCTTACTTGCAAACCTGAGGCAAGAATCATGACTTACACTTACTACTTTCAAGTTTTGCATGTTTCTTTCTACCTATTGGTTGTTTAATGTGAGCTTAATTCTTAACAGATATGAACATTCAACTGGTAGAGAAGCTGTTCTTGAAATGCTTCGTGCTATCATAGTGAAAATTCCAGACAGAATACAAGAGCAGTCTCAGACTATTTTTATGCATTTGGTAATATGCTTGGCTAATGACCAAGATAACAAAGTCAGGTCTATGGCTGGTGTTGCCATAAAGCTACTTGCAGAGAACATGAAGAAATTTGGGTCACTTGCGTCTATTATTGAATATAGTTTTTCTTGGTATAGGGGTGAGAAACAACATTTATGGAGTTCTGCAGCACAGGTAAAGACATGTAACCATACCCTTTCTGTTACTTTGTTGTGGCATTTTGTGCATAGGTGTTCTATAGATATTGCATATTTTTGTTGTGTTTGTATTCTGACCATAGTTCCCATTATTGTTTACACCCTTTCCTTGCTGTGTTGTCTTTATAACTTAATAACAATAAAGCTCTCAATGTTGTATCTGAGGAGTTCAACACCAGTTTCATCTATATGAAAATCAGATTCATTTTCACTGCTGTCGCGTAGTATTCTCATCTTTTTATTTTTTCTCTATCAGAGCATCAATGACAAATTTAATGTATGGGAAACATGTGCTGTTTAACATGGAATTTGGCCTGGTTTCATGTCACCTTATTGTCTTGCGATAACTGACAATTGGTAGTTTAGTATTATGTTTCGAACTAAGTTCTTTGAATCACACGTTAGTCTGCTGTTTCTCCTGGTTCAGTTCTGTAATATTCTTTGCATTTCACTTGATGGTGCTTATTGCTATTTCCTGTGATTGAGAGATATCAGTGGAGTTTTAATTTTATCACAATTAAACAAGACCCAAAAGAAAAAGGAAATCCTGTTGGATTTGTGATAGAGGTGTCTCCACCTTTTGTTTGCTTTTACGCCATAGGTATTTACTTATTGCAAGCCTTCATTATTTTGCTTTTCAGGTTTTGGGATTATTGGTGGAAGTGATGGGTAACAGTTTTCAGGAGTATGTTGCTGATGTTTTATCTGTTACGAAAAAAATCTTGCAATCTGCTTGCGCTGCTCTTGCGAATAGACAACTGGGCTTATCTGATGAAGTAGTTCCCCTCTGGAAGGAAGTATACTATTCATTGGTTCTATTAGAGAAGATTCATAATCAATTTACTGCATTGTGCTTCACAAAGGAGCTTGAGGTATCAAAGTGCTCTTTCCTTTTACCTGTTGATACTGCAGTGAAAAAGGACATGCTGGTGTGAACTTATTTATTTGCATGTTTCTATAAATTTTTGTTCATTGTGGGTAGATATAAGTACAGAGTTCATTACCCCATACTGTACAGGAAGTTTGGGAGAAACAAGAAACCATTTGGTCCATCTTTAACTTTTTACTGTTTTATCATGAGTTACTGATTTGTTTCAAATTGAATGACTGCCTTAAATAGTACTTATTCGCAAACATGAAGAAGATGTCTAATAAAGTTTATTTACTCCAAATTTTCTGCTGTATGTTTTTAAGACACCCTTATAATCCTAAGCAGCATGATTGGGTACAACTTTGTTTTTATGCATGTTTACATATATGTATTGAGTGGAATGCAATTTGTTCTTCGATATATATACTTGTCAATCAACACCTGAAATAACATAGCTGCCAGCATTCAATTTTATTTTAGGTTTTATTAGAGGATGCTAGCAATTTTATTCTAGGTTTTTTAAGGCTTCATTAGGCTCCTCTAAGATGTCAACCCATTCAATCTCTATATGAATCATGCTAGTCTTTTTTAACTGTTTAATCTCCTGGTGCATTTTCCTCTTTTGAATTTAATACTTTGTTTTTTTTTTTTTCCTGAACTGTCATAGGATTTGTGGGAAACAATCTGTGATTTCCTCTTATATCCACACATGTGGGTGCGCAGCATATCGGTCCGCCTTATAGATTTGTACTTTGCCAGAGTGACCAAGGCTTGCAATGAAAACCAGGCGGTGCTGGGGTCATTCTTCTTAATGGAGCCAAGTAGACTGTTCCAAATTGCCGTTTCTCTCATTTGCCAACTGAACGTACAGCTGGTCAAAGATGCTGACGAGGCCCTAATCACAAAAAACCTTGTGTTTGCAATTTGCGGTATACAGGCATTACTAGTACATGGTAGTGGTCATTCTGCCTTTGGCCCTGAGGAGCAAAGCCGCTTCCTCAAAGCTTTTAATTTACTTGATCCAAAGAAGGGAAGAAGCATCTTTACAGCTTTCAGCTCTTATTATAGTGCTCAGGGCATTGAACAGCAAACCGAGGACCAAGGCTCTATGATCGTCTCCTGTCTGCTTAAGAGAATGGGGAAGATTCCTATTCAGATGGAGGCACTGCAGGTTGGTAAAATATGTAACATTAAGAGTTACACAACTGCTACTGAAAATGCCTGCCTTCTAAGGCAGCAATATACTTTTCTCTTTATTTATCCTTGAAAATAACTTATATTACCTTTTGTGGTTTTAGTAGTGTCTAAAAATAATTTATTACTATTCTTTAAAGAATATCTTTATCCCCATCCAATTATTTTTCATTTACTATCTTTTGCTATCTTAGTGATCAAATAAATGTTTTTTTTATTATTTATTTAAAGTTTCTTATCGATCAATGTTCATTTATTAATATGTGCAGACAAGAATCGTCTTCAACTGTTTCAAATCAATTTCTATCAAACTTCTTGACCAATCAAGAGTATTATCGTCTGAAGATGAGGTTGACAGCCAGAGCTATGCTTATCAAATCCTGCTGCCTCTATACAAAGTTTGTGAAGGACAAGCTGGGAAAGTAATTTCAGGTGAATCTTCTATACTTGACTCTCTGTGGGGGTGGTTGGATACTTGTTCAAGTTTTGGTTTCTAACAAAATTGGGTTCTGCATGTTGTTCCTCTGGAGAAGGCTGAAAACCCCCATCAAAAGTACGATAAAATAACCTTTTTGACTGTTGAATGGTCCATTCTGGGAGGAGTTTTGGTTCCACTGAATAAATGAACCAGGCCTTATTTTTAGTGACAAAAATACCCCCATCAAAACTATCATAAACAACCTTTTGACTGTTATATGCATCTCATTCTTACTATTATAAAGCCCCTAGGGCCCTAGGTGGTTCAAATCAATTGACACTTGTACCTTCCTCTTCTCCACTTCTGTGTTCAGTTAATACTATGCTCTCAGCCATCAAAGATCCTCCATCCCCTCCCTCACATTGTGTCCCAACAAACCCCCTCCCCAAACATTGCCTAGCCCCACCGCTTCTTGAATCATTATTCCATAGACCATGGTCCACACAGCTCTGTGTGAACCATAAATAAAAAGTAAATTTTTAATATACTAATAATACATTATCTGTGTATGTAAAGTACATTATTTTGTATACTATCAAATAATTTACAATCAATACACAAATGATGTACTTTTAATATATTAAAAATGTACCTTCGATTCATGGTGCACACAGCTGTATGGACCATGGTCCACAGAAAAATTTGCCCCGCTTTCTTACCGTAGACTCTCCTTTAGTCTCCCCACCAGTTGCTAATTAATGTGCTATGCCGGGCCTCCGGCACAAGTTCTGAAGATCCAGAATTCCAGAACTGAACTACTTCATGTGGGGTATCTTAGATTCTTGAATGATTATTAGAGCAGAACATAAAACTAACTTTCATTTGCTGGCCTGGCCTGCCTTTCAGTGGTTGATGAATATCATATTTTCTAATATTGTTTTGAGTTTCTCCCCTTGAATATATACATATTTTCTGATGCAATTCCACTTTATATATTCTACTGTTCAGATGATGTGAAGCAATTAGCACAGGAAGTTTGTGAAAGCATAAGAGATGTGTTGGGTATGCAGAGTTTTGTTCAAGTTTACAGCCAAATAAGGAAAAAGCTGAAAGCAAAGAGAGATAAAAGGAAACAGGAAGAAAAGCTTATGGCTGTTGTAAATCCAATGCGAAATGCCAAGAGGAAGATAAGAATTGCAGCCAAGCATAAAGCTAATAAGAAGAGGAAAATAATGTCAATGAAGATGACGAGATGGATGCAATAGACTAGACTAGACTAGAGTCTAGCCGCCATTTTTGTTGTATATATAGAATGGGATTACATGTAGTATTTTTCATGGCGGTGTTTGCTACATATTGGAGCACACCATATCAACTCTAACACTAATGCTTTTATATATGTATCTCACGATCAAATTTTATTTTTATTTCTATCCATGTATCCTCAGTATCCTATCCATTAAAAAAAAAAAAAAAAGCTTTTTATTAAGAGATAAAAGAACCCTTCATTGTCGACTCATACAGACAGGCACAGCTGGGTCTCTAACATGTTTGGTTAAAGTTGAGGGATGTATATAATCATGTTTACTTGATGATTATCTTTTATGTTACTCCTTTCATCTTATTTTGTGTCTGGTTTGGTCAATGAGACTTGACTAAAATTTATTTTTTTCAATTTTTTATAATTTAGTATGAGTATATATAAAATTTATATATTAAAATTACATTAAATGTATTATTAAATATAAAAAATTTAAATTTAAAAATAATTTAAAAAATACTAAAAATACTTGAAAGAAGAATGAAAATGCTTCTGCTAAAACTTTGCTCTCCAATTCACTTTATTAGCTCATCCTTGGCTAATCAATTCCTTCAGATTCACTAAAAATTAAAGAAATTTAATTGAATCTGATAGTAATAAATTATAAATTGTTGTAAATTAGATCTTCCTTAAGAGCCACTCTTATTAATAACGTTACTATTTGATACACACACAATGGGATAATTGCAAATGAACCATGGGGTGTGGGCCCTTAGGGTTGGGGTTCAACCTTTTGAAAAGAACAACACTAAAATAGGAGTAAGTGGGATAATGGTCATATTGAAACAAATCTTTATAACACTCCACATGGTCAATCCAGAAAAAAATGTCAGTGCAAAACATTATAGTTTGAAAAACAATGAAACACTTAAAAAAAATAGTCATAAATATGGTTGGATATAGTGCAAAACATTATAGTTTGAAAAACAATGAAACACTTAAAAAAAAGTCATAAATATTGTTGGATATAAACGAAAACTAAAACATATTAAAACTTTATAAACATATTCATAACAAAATATGAAACATAATTAATTTGATAAAATAATTAAAATAAAAAACATATTATAAATTATACATCTCATTATATATATATATATATATATATATATATATATATGTATATATATATATATATATATATATATATATATATATATATATATATATATATATATATATATATATATATATATACACAATTCTAATAAGAGCCAATAATGTTAGGCCCTTAACTGGAACAAAAAAATGTCGGTCCTATTGTTTCTTAAAATAAATGGTTCATATTATACTATTGTTTCTTAAAATGAATGGTTCATATTATTTTTATTTTAGTATTTTTTTTTATTGATTTTCCTTATTTGCCCTCTATTATATTATTTTCTTCCCTTAAATAACCTAAATTCCGTTAGCATAAACTAAAGTAACGGAATATTCCGTTAAGTATTTATTATTTTAACTTATACATTAATTTCTATAAGAAAAGTCTTAGTTTCGAACCACACCCCAATTAGAGTTGGCATAATTGTTAAACATATACTACGAATATGTTAAAATATATTTAAAATATATATAATATAAAATTTAACATAAACTTTGTTCAAATAATTAGTCTGACTAAATACATAACATTCAAAGTTAAGCATCAAAGATTATAAATCAAGAACTTTAAAAATCATTTGATCAGAAAAAAATTTAATATTCTTTTGATTATTTAAATCAGGAAAAAACTTAATATTTCAATTATACTTTTGCATTAATATTTTTTGTATGCATTTTTTTTTAAATAAAAATCAATGATTGCATTATTTGTTGATGAAAAGTATATACGCCACTTTATTACTCTTATTAAACTAAATAAAGTAGTAGCTACAACAAAAAATAATACATATGCATTTAATTAATTTAGAATTAGATGTCTATAATGCCTTTATTTAAAAAAAAAATATTCATTATAAAAAATTTAAAAATAGATATAATTTCATTAATTATATTATCTTTATTTTCTACAATTCAAAGATTCATTACCTTCAAATTTATCAATTTATTATATTCACTGCATTGTCCATTGTCTTCTTTTTACATTATCTTGTAATTAAATATCAAAGTTATAATACAAAATACATTATATATATATTTATTTACCAAGTATTTTATACAAATATAATAAATATTAATATTAATATTTTGTTCAATACTTTCACATGATAACCTACGACACACATCTCACAATGCAGGAAACATGTAGGGGAAAACTACCACTACCAAATATCGAATTAGAAAATTCAATAAATATTATCTTGCATTTATATATTTTGAATTACCGATTTAAATAAACAAATTCAATATTTATTTACATATGCATGAACATCTCCGATATAATATTGCGTTGATATACTTTGAAATACTTATTTAAAAATAATCATTGGACATTATCCCATTCGCGCAAAGCGCGTAAAAAAAAACTATATATATATATAAAAGCGAAAAGCCATAATGAAACATTTATGAAAGGGATTAACGAAGCAATAAAAGAAAACCCTATGTTGAGAGAGGTAGGATTCAAACCACAAACATCTCCTAAGTCCACACATGCCTTTGCTAACTCGTCCAACTTAACTATTGTTTATTTTTATCAGTTTTCAAATATTTATATGTAAATCATGTACTATATATATATATATATATATATATATATATATATATATATATATATATATATATATATATATACATACAAAGGCTATATATGGGGTGGGGGTGGGGGTGGGGGTGGGGTGAGTGGGAGCAGCTGTCCCCACGCTAAATCCGCCCTTGCACATGGCCATTATCCTTCCATACTCATACCTTGTATAAAAAAAAAACCTTATTATTAATCAAGGGGGGAAATTTTAGTTGATGAAAAGAGTACACGAAATATATTAAATCATGTGTTGCATTAGTTGTCTCATTAAAAACCTTAGTCTAAAAAAACTCTGTGGAAAAAACTTAGGTAAGGGAAAAAGAGTACAACCATAAGCCTTCGTGACATAATTTTTAGGATTTTCAGGGTTTGTCTATTCAAGTGTGCCTAGATATTGTCGCTCTCATTGAAGACAACCTTTCAAGCCTGTGCATCTCAATTTTATGAACATATTTCTCAAATATGAATATAGGCAAGGACTTAGTGAACAATTATGCTAGACAGTCACTAGAGCAATTATTCTATAAAATAATATTATGACTATTCTAGAGATCATGTGGATTGAATCTTGACACTATATATTTTGTCAAATACCCCTTAATATACTCATTTCTTATTTATACAACATAAGCTTTAATATTCTCATATAGGACACTGGGGGTAATCCATGGCATAACCAATTTGCAACATAGCATTACAGGGATCGGGCAAATAACTAGTATTCAAGTAGCCTACCAAAAACAATATCTATGTTTCTTACATAAAGTATGCCACCACTTCCGCACATTAAAGATACCAGATGATATGTTAAACATTTTCCTAATGTTTCATTATAGGAAAAACACTAAGGCCCTGTTTGGTAAATAGTTAGCCTATCAGCCAATTTTGGCTTATTTGACCACTATTAATTGTTTGATTTGGTTAAAAAATCAATATAAGTGTTTGGTTAATTAGCTTTTTGTAACTCCAAAATGCTAAATTTAAAAAGCTACTCCAAGCAACTTTTTCAATTAGCTTTTTGATAAAAGAAATTATACCAAACAACTATCAGCTAACAGTCAATTCACCAAACACCTTTCTACAATTAGCTAATGTTATCAACTAGTTATACCCTCTAATTAACCCAATCAGCTAATAACTAACTGCCATTTACCAAACAGGGCCTAAATATTGTTGGCATGTTCATCACAAATACAACATCAAGCCTAATGCAATTATGGAACTTCTGGTTATAAAACAGTGCTCTAAGGCAAATAAGTAATGAACTTCAAGTCCCAAAGTATCATTATTATCCTCTTTGAGTCCAAAAATATAATACTTATCCATATGAAACACGTCAAAAATATTTTTTAAAGTAGGTTAACTTGTGTATAAAATTTTCCAAAGAAATACCCAATATATAGGTCGAGATAATACTTGATTTTCCAAGTCTTTCATTTCGAACTCCATCTTCTAGGCATGAACCAATATCATCAAACTATTTATGTAGTTCAATAATATTTATACCATTAACATTACTCCATGCTACAATTATAATCTCAGGATAATTCATCTGTCAACCTTGCGGATCAACTCCCCAAGGTGGAGTCCGTCCACTTTGCGAAAACAATTCCGCAAAGTGGATTCCGCCCACTTTGCAGAAACAATTCCACAAAGTGGCTGGATTCCACTTTGCAGGCAAATTATTGTGTCGATCACGGAAAACATCATCATGAATATTATGAGTAAAAATAATGTACATTATGGTTTAGAATAATGTACATTATGTGTTATAATAATGTAAATTATGTGCTAGAATAATGTATGTTATGTGTTAGAATAATGTACATTTCGTGTTAGAATAATGAAACATCTGGGGTAATATAATCCTTATCAAGTAGTCCCCCAGCCCGAGGCCTGACGATAGTCTACGGAGGAAGGGTTCGGGTTAAGATAATCTGAGTAAGAAACCCATGCAGCCTTTCCTTGTGGGCGGGGATCAAGTGTGGTGAAAATGCACAGTGCCAAACATGGATTAACGTTCGCACGGTTCGCTGGGCACATGTCGGCCGTCTAACAACTGCCTCGTGATCCGTTTTGAATGTTGAAATTTGAAAAGTCTTCCCCATCGTCCACCCTCTATAAATAGGGCGCTCTAGGATGTCCCATTTGCGCTTACTACTCGTTGCTAACTTGAGAGCTTCCCAAGTAGTTTTACTTGCAAACACCCTTTCAACGTTCACCCTTTCTCTTTCATTTTTTTCTTATTATGGGGTCCTCCCCGGTCAGATTAGCCCGAATGCGCATTGCATTCTGGCTTGTTTTCCTCAAATTTATGCTCGGCACAACCTTCTTTAGACCATCGACCACTTTCATTTCCTCTTTCTTTGTTCGGGCATTTCCATCTAAACACGGGGCGGGGGATAGGGGGGGGGGTGGGGGTTTCCCTCATTACACAGTCTCGAGGCCATCACTACAACATAACCCACTTGGGGAAGTATATCTAGTGTTTACTGGTCCCCCAGGTTTGGGCCTTGCAGTTCTGCAAACATACTTTCCCGACTAAGACTCGAGCAGTAACCTCGGTAGCGGTGAAGATCTCCTCAGAGTTCTACAATTATCACATTTTTCCAATCGCGGTTGGTCTCTAAGATCCGAGGTATGGTATGGAGATCAAATATACACTCGAGCAAAAAACGATTACAATTGCGGTGCCACCTCCCCAACCCGATCCGAGTGTAGAAGGTTGCAAAATTACACTCAATAATCATAAATTACATTCTGGAAATATGATTTTGACCATTCGGTTTTTATTTTGCAGATATGGGCTTGGATAAGGGCTTCACGACCGGGTCATCCACTCCTTGAGCCGCTCACCCCAAGGTCACATTAGGAGCCAAGAAGACTGGGACGTTCGAGGGAGTCCCTAGTGAGGCGTTAGTTCTGACCGCCCTTCCCCTAACTACTGCAGTTCCGACCAGCTCAGGGTCAGACGCCTTACTCACCCGGGAAAATTCAAAGAGGGGAATGGATAAGGCCCCCGAACCTAAGGTCGAGGAGATTGCCTCCCAGAAGAGGCAAAAGCGAGCGGCCTCCCCTGATTAGACTTTGGTGATCAACGCTTTGATGGGCGGAGAAGATCACTCGACCACCCTACAGGACAAGATTTGCAGTCTAGTCCCTCGCTACGAGAGTACCCTCGACTGGTCGACTAACTAGGTCGGTAAACGCAATGCTTGGGACATCATGCAGGTTCGCTTTCGCTCCATTTTATTCAATTGTGAACGTTCTCTTGTTTATTTTCCTTAGCACTTGTTTTGCAGATGGCTCACACGATAACTGACCTCTTTTGTCGGGCTAAAGCGGCAGAGCGCATCTATGAGAAAGAGGTTGATCCATTGAAGAATATCCTAGCTCACCGGGACATGAAGATTCAGGATCTCGAGCGGAAGCTGGCGGCAGCCTAGCTAGAGGCGAAGGAAGCTAAGTAGAAAGCTGAGATTGCCATCTCAGATTACCGAGTTTCTGATTCTTTACTCTACGACACGGTTGTTGACTTAGGCCGGCTAGCCACTCACCTGTGCAGTGACCGGGTTATTGTCGAGCCATTCTTTTGGTCATTCTTGAAGACCAAGGTCGGCGGGGATCTTGTCTGGACCTAAGGGAAATGGGCGTTTTCCAGCGGTCAACGGGCCATGCAAACAGAAGTCCGAGCATCATTGGCCGAGTCGCACGAGAACGAAGACCTCGCAGCTGTCTTGGGCATCCTGCTTGATAAAGTCACTGATCCAGGGCCGCTCCCTACACATATCCGACCTCTTCTGAACCGGCCGCTTCGTCGTCCGAACTGGACAAAGAGCAAATTCCCCCCGTTGAGGAGTAAAGTTTTGATGTTTTGGAGCCCATCCCTGATTGTGTCGGGCTATTTCCATTTTGTGAACGTAGATTCCGATAGCTTGGCCCTGATTATGCCAAGCATTAAACTTGCTATCTTTTGAGCTTTTTAATTTAAAATTTCTTCTTTACATTATTCATCTTCAGTTTGAATTTCTGCTTTCGTTTCTTATGAATCTCAGATCGACTCCTCCGAATCATGAGATTAGGTCTAGGTTTTTGCTTAGCCTGGTCGTTCCCTTTATCCTAGAGCTTACCGGTCTAGCGATCTATCAATCGATTTATTACAACTTCCCACTCCAAGGCCTTGCTCGGGCCTAACTAGCCACCTAGCACAGCTTATCGTTGGTCATTCAATCGGCAACTAGGTTTTTAGCAGTCTAGGGATCAATTTATGCCGAGCTGAGGTCAGGTCGAATCACGATCTAATGATCTCAACAGAGGGTATTTATCCCCTTCTGCTTTATTTCGGGCTTCTCGGTCTTGTGACCACGACGTCATTTTTACAAGATGATGACATTTTTCCTTTAAGGCCCATGCTCGGGCTTCTTAGTCTTCTAGCCACGGCATTACTGATCTTCATCGACTTGATGACATGAAGACGCTCCTCCTCAAGGGTCCATGCTCGGGTTTCCCGGTCTAGAGAGCGCAACGTTATTGATCCTTTTTTATCAATTCGAGGATGTTTCTCCTCTAGGGCCCATACTCGGGCTTATCAGTCTTGTGACTGCAATACTATTGATCTTTCTCGATCAAGAACAAGGACGCTTCTCCCAAGGCCCATGCTTGAGCTTCATGGCCTTTTAATTGGACTTGAGCAACCGAAGGGTTGGAAGAAAGTTCAAAAGGTTGAGAAGTGGGCTTGAGATATCAAGTAGGCCAAATGGACAAACAAGTCAAGGTCGAATGGTTAAGATAGTTCGAATGGGTTGAGACAACAAGATATGCCGAATGGTAAAATAGGTCGAATAGTCAAGTAGACTGAATGGACATTTAGGAATTTCGAATGGTTGAGATTCAGAATGATGAGCGGATGGTCAGAGATACGAAAAGTTAGCTGTAACTGCTTAACAAATGATGTGGAATTCAAGGCGACAGGGGGAACGTGTCAGCCTACAATTGCTCCGAGCCGTTATTGTAATATTTATTCTTATCATTATTACTTTTCGAAATTAGCAGGAAAACCACTTTACGCACTTGTACACGTTTTGTACCAATTGACACAATATGAAACTCACATTTAATGTGCTTCTCTCTCCTATTTAGTGCACAAATTACTTTTTACATTTCTCTTTCCTTATCAGCCCACTCATTTCGTACTTATAACCATTGTACCCAGCCAAAATACCTTTGACTATCGAAAAAGTATTTTGTCCATTTGTCTTTAAACCTTCAAAAATTTTCAAAATACCCATTCTTAAATTCGACCCGATTTGAAGGGTATTTAAACCCAAAACCAGGCTACTCCTTTCACTTTTTAGCAAATTGTAAAAAGTCACCCCCTTTCTCTCAAACTCTCTCAAAATGTTCCAACTCTCAAGTTTTCCAGAAATACCATTAATGGCTACTACATCGTCTTCAACCAGTTCCCATCCCAACAGCCTAGTTAATGACCCATCGAACTCTTCAAGAGTTGAGCATGAAGGTAAAAAATGGTCTTATGCTTGACATGGAAGGTCGCTAAAGCATTCCACTGACTGAGCAAACGGAGAAGATCCTGCAATGTCTTCAAGATGCAGGAATGGATTGATGAAGTATGTGTGCCACACAATGTTGCAAAACACGTTATTTATTTATTTATTTATTTTAATATTTAAACAAAATCAAAACTAAAAATTGTAAAATTCTAATACGTAATTACCTAAAATGGCTAAAAGTCTAAAAATTATTTAAAAAATTATAATACATTAGTTTAATTGTAAATTATATAGTATATACTAGATACTTAATTAGTTATATACAAGTATACAATTCAAAGAATTAGTGAATTACAAGTAAATATTTTATACCATTAAACACGTTTAACATTTTCTTAAGAAATTGAATACATAAAAGTGATAAAACTGATAAAATTGTAAAACACTAAAACATTAAACCTTATTAAAATAATAAAATATTAAAACCACAAAATGTCAAAATCACAACTCATAAATCATAATCCATTAATCCATAGTCCATAACTCCATACTCCATACTCCATAGTTCCATACTTCATAGTTAATAGTCCATACAAACTCCAAAAGTTTCAAATAAAGATATCATCATATCACTAGTTCAATACAAAAAAACTTCAAGTCATCAAATTTCAAACAAAGTACATGACAATTAAGTTCAACAAGATATCAAATTCAGGTATTCAATTTTCAAGGTTTTGTTCTCTCACTTCTCCATCTTCAAATTCAACAACCACTTCTTCTTCTTCACTTTCGGATTCAAAGTTCTCTTCTTCAAGCTCCCTCAATCTAGAACTTCGTCATGGTCTTAATGCTTCATCACCCTCCTCATTATTAGCCACTTCATCTTCAACATCAACCTCAACTTCATCCTCAACAATCCAATCTTGTGCCAAGCTTGCATCACTACCAAGTAATGTTTCAACATTTTGCTCTTTTTTCCTTTTGTTCATCAAGTTTGCACTGAATTGCACAAAGACTAGATTGTTTAGGCGATTAGATTCCAACTTTTTTTTTTTTGTATGTATCTACAAATATGCAAAACAAATGCATCAACTATCATTCCATCAAGTGTGCAAACAAAAATAAAAAATAACTAAGTAAAGACTTAACTAACCCTTCAAATGTACTCCTTCTATTTGGTGCATGCGCTCCCGGACCGAATTAACCAACAGCTTCAATCATCAACTTGAAGCTATCTTTCTCAATAACATGAAATGGAATAGTTGATTCATAAGCCCATCTGCATATGTACTCTTCACACGGTTAACTCTCTCCTTGTCAAATGCCTCAATTATCCGCTGTAGCGCCTTGCCCTTTCCTGAACTCAGAGAACTTTCAGGATTTATTTGGTTTGCAAACTTATCCATAGGGCCAATTGGACGAGGTGGCTTCAAATGTCCAAACTGTTGCAAGTCTTGCAACTCATCAACATCAATAGTATTTGTAGGTGTATTACTCAAACTCTCATGTGAATCAATGTTTACCTCCGCTCTTATATTAACTTCTTCAGCTCTCTTGTTCTTCTTTTTGTTCTTTGCCATCATGAGAGCATCTCTACATTTTAATTGATCTTCCTTTGAAACTATGTGGCATTTGCTAACATTCTCTGATATACCAGCAATATGCTCTTTGATTCGATAAACTCCACCTGACATTACTTTCTTACACAATAAACATTTAATCTTGTCCATTGACTTAGTAGGATCATTAATTACCCCATAGTCCCAACCTATATCATTGGACTTTCTTTTTATTGTAGTTGACGTTGTAGATGGTTGAGAAGATCCAACACTCTGACTTTGAGTTTGAATTGGTGGTTGAGAAATATTATTATCATCACTTGTCATACCTGATTATTAATACTTAATAAGTTAATAGTTAATACTTAATAATTATTTAATTAATAGTTAATACCTAATTAGTAATATTAATATATTATTAATGCATAGACATAAGACATATCACATATCAGTGTATACTGTATTCACAAATTCACATTTCAGTGTATTCCCAAATTCCCATACATACCTAATACTCTAATAAGCTAATACCTAATTCACATTTCAACACTGCCTAATAGAAATTCACATATATCAAAAACATAAAATAAAAAATAGAATAAAAACCCTAAATAGAAATACAAATTAAGATTAACGAATCAAAAAGACAAAAACATAAAAATATAAAATCAAAAACATAAATTCAAAATTCAAAAACAGAAAAATGAAAACTGAAATTGAAATTGAAAAGTGAAAAACTGAAATTGAAAACAGAAAAGTGAGAAAACTATGTACCTGACTGAAATTGAACGTTGGGTGGCGGAGGGACCGGGCGGCGTCGCGGCGGAGGGTGAGGCCGTGAGGATGTGCGGTGTGCAGAGGAAGGGTTTCGACTGTCGACAAATGTGGCTGCAATGCTTCACCGTCCGAAATTGTGATTTTTTTTTATTTTTTATTTTTGGGTTATTCGCCAAAACGACGTTGTTTGGCGAATAATCCTAAAAAACAAATTAAAAAATCGGGTTTTGGACGGTTCGGCCAGCTAGGCGGCGCCTAGACTGCCTAACCGGCCACAGAGGAGGTCGATTCCGTCCTTCTTCACGACAGTCAGGCGGTGCCTAGGCGCGATTTTTGAAATATTGGTATCACGACTACAAGACGGTGCACAACATGGACGTCGATGAATTCTACGCCAACGCCAAGTTGAAGGAGAAGATTGGTGAAATTCGTTCCTAAGGCCCTGACAAATACCACCAGGTCGAACTCGTTCTCATGGAGGCCGCTAGCAAAGACCTCCTCACCCTCCACTGGAAGGTTTTGCAAAATCTTACTCAAAGTTGACTCCGAAATTTTAGGAAAAAAAATTGTGTAAATATAGGGAGTTGTAACAAATTAAGATGTTATCATGTGAAAAAAATCTTAATAAAAGATATGAATAAATTGCACTTTTGGTCCTGTGACTATTGGAGTGTTGGTAATTTGAGTATTGGACTTTCAAAATTCTCAGTTTAGTCCTTTAACTATGCAATTGTTAGCAGATTTGATCCTGCCGGTCGAATCGCCGGTCAAATTTTACCGGAAAAATGTAACGGTTTTTAAATTGTTTAGAGTAAATACCCAAAATGGTCCTTTGACTATAGCTAAATTCATAAATTGGTCATCGACTTTCAATTTCAACCAATTAAGTCCTTAACTTTGCAATTTTAACAGAATTTGGTCCTCTGTCTATTTGACCGTTTGTTGACTGTGATTTTTGAGGATATATATGTAATTTCATGGTCAATCGTCGGGGTTTTAAGGTTCCGGTTGCATTTCCAGACCGCACTGTTACATTTGAATCCACTGCCGAAGGCAATCTACCAAATCTGGTCGTCTTTCTTCATCCTCCATTTGGATTCAATGTAGTTGAGTTCGTACCAGACCAAAGAAGACGACGTGTTTCCGAACCGGTGCAATGTCATCCTGGAGGCCTTCACGTGCACCGACGAGAGCTGAAGGTTCTTCTGGAGATCGTCGATCACGGTCAATAAATGATCAAATAGATGGAGGACCAAATCGTGTCAAAATTGCAAAGTTAAGGACTTAATTGGTTGTAATTGAAAGTCGAGGACCAATTTGTGAATTTAGCTATAGTCGAGGAACCATTTTATGTATTTACTCAAGTGTTTATACATTTGGAAAAAAATGGTCATTTCATGTCACTTTCTTCTCCTCCCTTCACCTCCTGGCCGAAATTGCATCTGCTGGACTATTCTGCTCAAATCCACTTTCGTGAACAACTTTTAATTAATCATCTTGAGATAAACTTTTAATTACCTAATATGATTTTTAATTAAACTTTTGCAGCGTTGTTCTAATCCTTCTTCTAGAAGCGTGTGGAAGAACCATGAACCTGGTTGACAATCTCGATGCCTTTGCAAGAATCCGACGAGGCGGTAGATGATCTAGATCTAGGCCTGATGAATCGGTGACGCCGTCGAAGGAATCAAAAATGTGGTGTCTCTCCCGCCAATGATTTGCTTTCTTTCTGCTACTTCAAAGATGAGTTTTGCGCGTTCGGACTATTCTTGCCAATCAGTTCTTAAACATCGATCAAGTGGATTGGATCTTTCAGCAGAGTAGTCTAGAGGTCATGAGGCATGTTTTGCAATTTCGGTCAGAAGGTGCAAATTTATAGACACAGACATGCCCAAATCTGGACAACAGTGGTCGATCTGGATTTGATTCTCCGACGGCGGCTTCGATTACTGATGAGAGGAAATGGGTTCTGTAAACACAAAAAAGAGTAAACTTTGTATATATATTCACAAAATTCCTTGTACAGCGTGTGTATAATTCAATGCAGGTACAAAATCTCTGTCTAGTCCTCTGATTCTTCACTGACGTTATCTATGGAAGTGCCTCCGGGATTCAAATAGCGTAGCCTCCGGGATTCAAGTGGCGTAGCTTCCGGGATTTAAGTGGCGTAACTTCCAACAACGAGCGTCAAGAATTTAGAAGTAATCAACCCTGCAAAGTTTCAAAACACATGCAATGGATTCAAGCTACTTTAAGATCCTCAAACGCCTTCAAAAGACTTCAATATCTTCGAGACAATCAATTCTGCAAAGCTCCAAAGAACCTGCAATGGATTCAAATTGCCTGCAAAATCTACAAAAAATGCCTTCAAACTTCAAGCGTTATTCAATGCCTTCAAGCTCTTCAAATGCTCTCAACTCATTAAGTCTTCCAGTTCTTCAAGCTTTCAAGTGTTTCAAGCTTTCAAGTGGTGTGTTGGAATGAAAATGAAGGCCCTATTTATACTAAAAGCTTAACCAAAATTCCTCAACCAACTCCCCTTTTTAGTTAACTAATTAATTAATTAATTAATTAGGAAAATGAACCTTGTCCAAGATCAAGTCTAGGTTCATTATTGTATAATCTAATTCAAATTCAAATTAAATTATAATTATCTAATTCAAATATAATAAAATTAATATTATATTTAAATTATAATTATAATTTAAATTCAAATATGAAGTGGGCTTGGGCTAACTAATCAATTAATTCAATAGCCCAAATCTTATTTAATTGGACTAATTAAATCAATTTAATTTCTATGATCCAATTAATTAAATTGGCCCAATAATCAATCCCGATGTCGGTCCAATAACCATTTATCAGTCCATTTGTTAGGTTCAAATTTTCTGTGTCTACAAATTGCCCCCTCGAGACTTGTCGGGACATGTCGCTTAATGTGCTTGGAGCGAGGAAGTCTTGAAACTTAACAAAACGATCCTTTAAATTCATCGTGGTGCATCTATTTCCCATGAACCCAAGACACATGCATAATATATCTTAAGCCCAAAATTATTTTAAAATGACACTGGCGTAATGCATCTTGATTTCATGAGCCCAATCTGTCATGTTGGATCCTAACACATATTAGCCCCTATTGGATGCTCCCAAGCCCGAAACCAAGCCCATAAGATTTCCAAAATTTTAATTGATTTTTCCTTGACGAGCGGCAACTTTAACTTTCTGTTAGGAATAAATTGTAATAGATTTTGATAAGCCATATTGTAATTCGTAGATCCCCAATTTTATTTTTTATTAGACTAATCGAGTCATAGACCAAGAAAGGGAAAAATAAATTCATTAGTTGAGGAAATGGATGAAGAAGATATAAATCCAAAAATCAAGAATTTGCCTAGTGAAAATGGCAAACAAAAGAGGAAAATGTATGCGTATGATATTCAAGTAGAAATCCCTCAAGAAATCCCGAAGAAGAAAGAACGTGACTTGAAGTTTGCATGAAGCTATCTTGAAGATCAAGCATCTATGGAAAGAAAGGAGTACACCAAGTGAAACCAAAAGATGACTCAAAGGTTGTACGGACGAGATGGTAGAAGCTTGAAATATTATGTGTAAGGTCATAGGTTCGAATCTCACATCCCATATATTTTAAAGAAGCCAAGTTTAATTCCATCAGTTAAAGTAAGAGGCGATGGTTGACTAAAGGATGAAGTTTCTCAAATTGGTATCCCGGAAATTGACATAGGGATGCAATTTCATCGATATCTCGAAGGGAAGGCAATTTCAATTTGAAGGGATGAGATCTACAAGGCTTCAATTCAATTGGGAAATTGAAGTTCAAATTGATATCTCGAAGGGAAGGCCCAATTGAAGTTCAAATTGATATCTCGAAGGCAAGGGAAGGCAATTTCAATTTGAAGGGATGAGATCTACAAGGCTTCAATTCAATTGGAGATTCAAATTGATATCTCGAAGGGAAGGCAATTTCAATTTGAAGGGGTGAGATCTACAAGGCTTCAATTCAATTGGAGATATAAATTGCTTGAAGTTCAAATTGATATCTCGAAGGAAAGGCAATTTCAATTTGAAGGGATGAGATCTACAAGGCTTCAATTCAATTGGAGATATAAATTGAAAGGGATGATATAAATTGCAAGGGATGAGATTGCAAGTCTAAAACAAGTAAGGGATAAGATTTCAATTGACAAATCTAGCAAGGGATAGAGATTTCATTTCCCAAAATAGCAAGGGATGAAGTTTCACAAGGGAAGAGATTTCCCAAAGATTTCAATTGACAAATCTAGCAAAGGATAGAGATTTCATTTCCCAAAATAGCAAGGGA
Source organism: Ipomoea nil (assembly GCF_001879475.1). NCBI lineage: Eukaryota > Viridiplantae > Streptophyta > Magnoliopsida > Solanales > Convolvulaceae > Ipomoea > Ipomoea nil. The sequence continues at coordinate 1,399,931 of NW_017619666.1, read as the reverse complement.
TGAAGTTTCACAAGGGAAGAGATTTCCCAAGTCAATTGAAGAGATGAAGTCCGGAAGCAGTCTACAGACCCAGACACGCGAAGTACAGAGGAAAAGTTGCAGAAGCAAAAATACTAGTCTAACTAGTAAGGGATTATATTGGAGATTATACTTTGAAGATAAAAATCCCAAGAGGCGTGATCTACACCAGATGGAAATTTATGGGACGCCATTTTTGCTAAAACCTCAAGCTCAACTTGAAATCTCTGACATATCTGCAACGTTATCTTATCTTCTGACAAAAGGCTATACAGCTGGATGAAATTAAAAAATGAGAACGTTTCTCTCCAACGGAAATATTCTCACTGCCAGCTATAAATAGATGAAGATTGAAGCTTTGGAAAGCGGGGTGAAAGAAGCAAATAAGCAAAGAGCAAAGAACAGAGCTAAACAGAGCATATAAAATTCAAAGAAAGTTTTTCATCTCAGGAGCTTAAATTGTTCTATCTTTTGTGAGATAAACACTCAGAGTGATACAGAGCTTAGAAAAGAAATATCCAAGAGTGTTAAAATCTTCATCAACTTCAAGAGACTCAGCGCATCAACGAAGATCATCTACAGAGTCTCAAAAGTTGGAATCAAGGCAAAACTTGTTTTGGAGCAAAACAAGGGAAAGGAGGAAAGTAGCACGGAGTTGTGAAATCCTGGATTGTCACACGGAGCTGTGAGATCCGAAGCAGCAGTGTCGGAGGACATTGGGCGTGATTGGTGTGGGCTTAGTGATCAAAGCACCAGATCACGGAAGATACGTTTCTACCGGATCGTAGAAGACGGGGGAAAGTAACGCGGAGTCGTGAAATCCTGGGAAAGTAACGCGGCGACGTGAAACCCGAAGCAGCAGTGTTGGTGTCACTGGGCGTGATTAGTGTGGGCTTGGTGATCAAAGCACTAGATCACGGAATTCATTGTATCTTGGAACCAAGAAGTGGTGGATATAGTGAATTAGCTCTTGGAGAAAAGAGCAAGTGGAGTAGGAGGATTACACCACCTCGCGAACCACTATAAATTGCCTTGTGTTCTTTACTGCTTTCTTTACTTACTGCTCTTGCTTGCTTCTCACGAGAATAATCTTGACACGATCTACACACACACCGTATCGTTTATTAATTTCCGCTGCGCACCATACTCTAACAATCTAGTTAAGAGTTTTGGTTTATCTCTGGCTTAGCAATTGTGGTACTGTGCTAAAAAGTTTGAAAGTCTATTCACCCCCCCCCCCCCCCCTCTAGACTTTCACCTTACCTCTTTTGGGACCAACAATTGGTATCAGAGCAGGCTGTCTATTTAGGCCAATTTGCTTTCAAAGCACGTTGCCTAATTGGGTCAACCTTGTTTCTGACTGCTAGGCAGATCCATCTTACCCAGTGTGTGTAAATTGGATTATTTGTCTCTCGTATCCACCGAGAAGATGAATAAAGATTTAGCTCAAAATCTATTATTCTCGCTTGATAAATTTGATGATTGGAAAGTTCGTATGCAGGTTCATCTATCAGCTTTACACGATGAAATGTGGGAAGTTATTTCCACTGGCCCGATCGAAATATTGAAAGTAAATACGGCTTTTCTTCTATCTCCGGATGCTCAACAATTCGTACCAAAGCCAAAACCGGAATGGACATCGGATGATAGAAGGAGGAACAATCTTGACAACATTGCCAAAGATATTCTGTTCAAAGCCATTGATGATACAATATTCCCAAAGGTTCGAAAATGTACAAGTGCAAAAGAAATTTGGGATACTCTCATCAAGATCGGAGAAGGAGATGAACAAGAAAAAGATAACAAGCTCACTATTGCTATGAAGAAGTTCGAGGACTTCAAAATGCTCTCAAATGAATCCATTGTTGATATGGAAGCTCGAATGATCAAAATCCTTGGAGAAATTAATGACCTTGGCAAAAATATTAGCCAAAAGGAAATTAATCTCAAAGTTCTACGAGGCTTACCATCTACTTGGGATATGAAGGTTACGGCTATGCGAGATCACTGAGATCTAAGAATATTGTCAACCGACAAATTATTTAGTGATCTTAAAGCATATGAGTTCGAAATGAAGGCCAAAGATGATGAAGTTCATGAAATTCGAAATCCAGCTCTAATGGCCGAACAACCGTCAACCTCCAGGTCAATAGATAATATTGATTTTATAACTGACGAACAATTTGCTCTTTTTGTTAGAAAATTCAAAAGGTTCATGCGAAAAGGAGACAACAAAAATTCTGCTCGTGGAAAATTCGTCTCTCGCACGACACAAGAAGAGAAAGTCGAAGAAAACAACAATTTATGCTACAATTGCCGCAAACCCGGACATTTCAAAATAAATTGTCCGTATCCGATCGTTAGCAAGTATCAAGGCATAAATGTTGAATCTACACCGAATAAATCCGAAAGTAAAGATCGAAGGTTCAAGCGCCAAGTCCTTACCATCACGCACACTGCGATTGAGGAAGGCTTTGTTTATGGCACTGGGAACTACTCCTCGATTTTATGAAGGAAGACTCAAGCTGCAACTGTAGTTTAGCTTGAACTCATCTACACAAGATAGCCTCCACGTGACTACCATTTTTATTGGGAATGAGATAAGGAATTACTTCACATGGGCCCCACCAGTTACTTTCTTTACAGCACCACGCCACCATCTTGCCTTTTATATTATATACATAACATACATTTAATATTGGCTAAAGTGTCATCCCGCACCATGAACTATTCCCGATTATTCATCCCGCACCATGAACTTTAATAAGTGCTATTTCGAGCCATAAACTAATTATTTTTTTTTTGCCTAGCACTTTTTGTAGGTTATCCGGTAATAAATATGACATGGCACCGGTTTGCATCTGATTTGGCCTTATTTATTAGTGACGTGGAATCCATATCAGCTTAATTAAATAAAAAATAATAATAACTTAATTAGTCGTGACCTATTGTCCAAATTCCCCCTAAATTCCACCCAAACCCTATTGTTCGACTCCAAGTCTGAATTCTTCGACGACTGCAGTGCAAAATCGACTAAATCCCCAATCTGATTCTTTAATCGGCGAAATCGATGAACTGAAGACGTGGCGGCTGAATAAGGTACGTTGCGAACTGTGATGTTGATGTTTATGTTGTGAACTGCATGTGATGTTGATGAATATAATCCATTGTATTTCCTTTCCAAAGTGGGGTCTATGAATTTCATACTACAATGAATATGATTCTGCTGTGAACACAATGAATATAATCCTTCATCTATGAACTTGATTTACTTGATTTTCCAGTATTGTACATGGACTTCATATTTCCAGATTTTTTTTTTTGTTTCTTTTGTAATTAATTGATTCTAGTATTCCCTTTATAATATGAAGTAGTGGGGTCTGGTTTCTTTATCTTTTTTTGAATATGTGTGTATAAATGTGGTCCTGCATAGTGCTTTGTCAGCTTATTTTTGTCAGTTTGTTGTGTATAAACTATAAAGTCGTAAAGTGTGGTCTATGGTCCTTACTTTTATGTTTATAATAATTGTAGTCCTGCATAGTTGTTGGTAGGCTTATTGAATATGTTTCTTTTTGTCAGGATGAATAACTCTGTGGAATTAATAATTCACCATGGTGGTAATTTTGTGAAAAAACCTAAGCTACAATATTTGAATGGTGAGACTGATGTAGTGCATTTGGACCCGGACTTGATATGTTATCCCCATTTACTCAAATATATAACTGAGCAAAGATATGGAAAAATAGGCTCACTTACATACAAGTTGACATCTGAACCCTATGAAGCTTTAAAACTATTAAACAATGATGCTAGTAGTCTACACTTAGCTCATATTGCTAGTCAACATAGAAAGTGTGAGATTTATGTTGAACATGGACTAGATGAGCCTGAAGTAGTTGGTTTTTGTTTACCGGGGCCTGAAGGGGTTGAAGATCAAGCTGGGGATGAGGTTGGGGTTGAGGAAGAATTAGGAGGTGAAGAAGGGATATATGCTGAATTTGGGAGTGAAGAAGGGACAGATGTTGATATTGGGAGTGAAAGTGAGGATGAAAGTGAGCAGGGTATTGGGAGTGATAGTGACCAAGAGAGGGAGCAGAACACTATTCCAAATCAGGGTAGGGGTAAGAGAAAAAGAAAAGCAAGAGTAGATGAGTCAATTTTACCCCAATATGTGCCACTATCAGATATTCCTTTACAAGAAGAGTCTGAGTATTATGATTCAGAGGATCCACCTACAGTCCAAGAAAATTTGCAGAATGATGAAGGAAATGAAGTCCAGTCAAAGTACAATGATAAGTACCCCAAGTTTAATCCTAAATCTGATCCACCTATTATTGAAGTAGGTATGTATTTTGATGACAATGTGCAATTCAAGCTTGCTATGATCAGTTATGCTGTACACACAAAGAGGGATTTATTTTGGAAAAAAAATGGATTAAAGTATGTGAGGGTAGAATGTCTTGGAAAGGGATGTGCTTTTTATCTTAGTGCAGGTTGGGAAGAAATAACAAGGTGTTTTCAAGTGAAATCAATGAGGTTGGAGCATAGATGCAACAATGAATTCACATTAGGGATAATTAGTCAGAAGTGGGTAGAGTGGAAATATGAAGAAAAGGTGAGACAAAATCCGAGTATTGGTTATTCAGAGTTGAGTAGGGCCATTAAAGAAGAGTTGAACATCAATGTGACAGTGAGCATGTGTAGAAGGGCAATAATGGGGATTCTTAAGAAGTTGGATATAGGGTATAGAATCAATTCAAGAGGCTTAGAGATTATGCTCAAGAGTGTCTAAATTCAAATCCTGGTTCTACTGTCAAGATACAAACTACAAGTACTGTTCCTAATTCACCCTTGCTGTTTGAGAGGATTTATGTATGCTTTAATGCCATGAAAAAAGGATTCTTAGCCGGGTGTAGGAAGTTTATTGGACTTGATGGATGTTTCTTGAAGGGCAAATTGAAGGGTGAAATCCTCACAGCTGTTGGTAGGGATGGGAATAATCAGATGTACCCAATTGCTTGGGCTGTAGTTGAAATTGAAAATAGTTCTTCATGGAGATGGTTTTTGAAGCTTTTAAAGACAGACCTGGACATTGTGGACAGCAGTGAATGGACACTAATGAGTGATCAACAAAAGGTAAATAATCCTTGTTTCATTTTCTCAATCTATTTGTATTCATTTTCTCATTCTATATATTCGTATTTGTGCTCATTTTGCTTTGGTTTTGTGTAGGGATTATCTAATGTCATTCAAGGTCTTTTCCCAGGAGTTCATCATAGAAATTGTGCTAGGCATGTGCATGCCAATTGGAGTAAAAGTCACCGGGGAAAGGTTCTGAAGGGTCATTTTTGGCAGATTGCAAAGACACCAAATGAACCACAACTTGCTGAAAATTTGAAGGCTTTAGAGCAGATTGATGTTGGTGCCCGAGTTGATCTTAACAAATATCCTATGCAATTCTGGTGCAAGGCTTACTTCAAGGAAGATGTCAAGTGTGACATGGTAGATAACAACCTCAGTGAGGCATTCAATAGAACTTTGTTGAGTGCAAGATCAAAGTTTATAATTCCATTACTTGAGGATATAAGGGTAGCAACAATGAAGAGGGTAGCAAAGAAAAAAACATTGGCTGAAAACTGGAGAGGGAATTATGGCTCATTGGTGTTGAAGAAGCTCAATGAAAACATACTTGGGAGTGCAGGTTGGGATGTGACATTCAATGGAGTTGAGGGGTATGAAATAAAAAAGGGCAGATTTCAATTCAAGGTAAATTTACAATTGAGGACTTGTTCTTGTAGGCTTTGGCAATTGACTGGTATGCCATGTCGTCATGGCATTTGTGCCATATTTCACAAAGGACACCAGCCTGAAGAGTACATACATGAATGCTATAGTAAGGAGCTTTACTTGAAGACTTATGAGCATGTAATCCAGCCACTGAATGGAGAAACTTTTTGGCCAACCACTGAAGGTGATGAGATACATGCTCCTGTTCCAAGGAAGATGACTAGTAGGCCAAAAAAGAAAAGAAAGCTTGAAGATAATGAAAAACAGAAGCAAAAAATCAGTTCAGAGGTTAAGAAGTTGTCAAGAAAAGGAAGAATTATGACATGTCAACTATGCAAGGGAAAAAGACATAATAAACGATTTTGTCCTACACTATCAAGCCAACAAGCAGAATCTGCCAGTTCTTCTGCTGTTAGAGGAAGAGGAAGACCATCTACTACTGCAAGGGGGAGAGGGAGAGTGAGAGGACGTGGAAGAGGGACAGACTTGTCACAGGAAAGCTTTGTTGGAATGTCAGGTAAATTAATTGAATAGAATTATTCATGTAGATGACTGTTAGCAATGCTTGATTAATTGACAATGATTCTTTATTTATGTAGCCTGCATGGAGTGAAGCTCAATGGAACAATGAAGGCAGATGAAGTTGAAGATTAATGGAGTCACTTTTTGTTGTTTTTTTTTTTTTTTTTTTTTTTTTTTTTTTTTTTTTTTTTGTGTCTTTGTAGATTACTAGCTAGTGTTTATATAGTGACTTCTTTTGTCTTTTCACTAGCTAGATACTGAAAAAATGTATATATGTGAATATGTGAATTTGGGCATACAATGCTTTATTATGTGAATTGAATTAATTTGGCAGAATGTGAATTGAGAGGTTTTTTATTATGGGCAGAATGTGAATTGGCAGTTTTTTTATTATGGGCAAGTTGTGAATTGAATTACAGTACTATGTATGTGGATGTAAAAATTGAATACAGTGCTTGGCAAATTTTAATTGAATACAAATGTCATTGGCAGCTAGTACATTACTCCAACAAACTCATTGTATTACCATCTCAAACCAATAATTTTGCTACAAGCACACCAACTACAATAATGAGAACAAAACATTTTTTCTTAGTATTTTGTTTTCTTTTTCTAATATCATTATAGTCATTTACAATTACATCTCGCACACCTCCTATTTCACGATTCAAAGAAACTACCATGACGTTTATGTCTTCGTGCTCATATTTTCCTCTCCTTGGTAGGTTTTGATCCTTCCATAAAAAAAATCCATAACCATTTCCATCCTGGACATGTTAATAAGAAACAAAAAAAATCATAAATTCGAAGAAGATGAAAAAAATACTAGAATCAATAAAATACTAGATGAAAAAATCATAAATCATAAATCTGCTAACAAATTTTTTTACTGGAAAATCAATAAACATATACTAGAATCATGGAGTCCATGTAAAATACTAGAATCAATTTTTTTTATAAAGGGAATACTATAATCAATTAATTACAGAAGAAACAAAATAAAATCTGGAAAATCATGAAGTTCATGTACAATACTGGAAAATCAAGTAAATCAAGTTCATAGATGAAGGATTATATTCATTGTATTCACAGCATGATCATATTCATTATATTCATTGTAATATGAAATTCATAGACCCCACTTTGGAAAGGAAATACAAATGATTATATTCATCAACATCACATGCAGTTCACAACATAAACATCAGCATCACAGTTCACAACGTACCTTATTCAGCCGCCATGTCTTCAGTTCGTCGATTTCGCCGATTAAAGAATCAAATTGGGGATTTAGTCAATTTCGCACCGCAGTCGTCGAAGAATTCAGACTTGGAGTCGAACAATAGGGTTTGGGTAGAATTTAGGGGGAATTTGGATAATAGGTCACGACTGATTAAGTTATTATTATTTTTTATTTAATTAAGCTGATATGGATTCCACGTCACTAATAAATAAGGCGTGCAAACCGGTGCCATGTCATATTTATTACCGGATAACCTACAAAAAGTGCTAGGCGAAAAAAAATAATTAGTTTATGGCTCAAAATAGCACTTATTAAAGTTCATGGTGCGGGGTGAATAATTGGGAATAGTTCATGGTGCGGGATGGCACTTTAGCCTTTAATATTATATATACTATGTACGTACACATGACTTACCATACACAAACAAAATGCACCTGTAACATTCCAACTTTCCTTTTTCCTTTTTTTTTTTTTTTTCTGCAGGGTTGTTTACAGATTTTTTTTTTTTTTGGTTTTTTTTCCGTTTCTGTTTCGTTTGTTTTTTTCTTTTGCTTCTTTTTGATATTTTAATAGTAATATGAATATAATAATAATAATATTATTATTATTAATTATTACCGCACTTTTGCCGCGGTTTTTTTTTTTTTTTCAAATTCAGTATAATTTAAACACAAACGATTTAATGGGACTAAAAAATCACAATCATCGCAATTAATCCACCGCCCCTAACAACTGGACCCGGAGCATGAAAGAGAAGTTCGAAGAAATTCATGATCAATTGAAACTCTTTTTACCCATGCACAACAATAACTCGATGCCACGCAAACTGTCACTTCGCTTTAGCTCGTTCCTTTATTGGATTGTTAAAACATACTTCTCTTGCATTTTAATATCCCTGGACATTAAAAGGAACCATGAAAATATACCTTCTTCTTCGAAGATTTAAATGAGATAAGAGCACAGAAAATTTTGGACAGATTTGTGCCTTCCCTTTCCCTCGAATTTTGACCCTTCAACAGTCATTTTCAAGCTTAGGTGTCTTCATGAAAGTCGTAGCTCTGTAAGTTAGCTTTCCAACATTACCTAGATCATCTCAATCGGACTATTATAGACCGAGATATGACCAAAATACCAAACAATGGGGCCAATTGTTGCGTGAATGCATGATTTGACAATTATTTTCCATTCCAAGACTTGCAATGCTTCCTAGACTTGTTCTCCTCCTTCTCATGCCAATAATTAATGTGTGCTTGAATAAAATCACTATCTTGGACGAAAATATAAAAATTTTGTTATGACTGAACTTAGACAATAAAATTTCTAAGCTGCCTACGTACTCCTGAAAAGGAGATCAAGTCAAACGTAGTTCAAAATTTTTTTTAAAAAGTAAAGTCGTTCATAGTTTAGACTCATGCGGGCCAGGAGCGTCTTGACTTGGGCCCACCCATAGACAAGCGAGATGCATTAGCAGTTTAACCACGTGCTGCATTTTTGGTGGATTATCAAGTAGTCTCGTTTACTTAATAGGCCAACTTGCGCATCACTTTCATCAATCAAGTTGTACATGCCCCCGCAACCGGGATCTCATCATGTCAATTAATGTGGAATGAAGACGGCACCTCATCTTGAATTGGTGTCGCTCCATAACCTGAATCAAGGTCTTCTTTTCCTTCTTGCACATGGGTGTATATGATGGTCTTTGGCTGGACCTTCAAGACTTCGCTGCATGAAACATGGACATCAACTTCTCGTCTCATACGAGAGGGAACTATACTTCTAAGCCTTTTTGAAGACTCTATTTCAATAGAAGTGTCGGTGTGTTCTTTTAAAACTCGAGCAGCTCCGAGTCTGTCATGTACGGACTTCCTCTTAGCAGGTTTGAGATTTGACCCAAGCCTATGAAAGGCTGACCGTCGTGGTTCTACCTCGCCAATCCTATCAAAGACTGATTGCCTCTTGTGTTGTTCCTCCTCATCGGGAGACGTGATGGCTGACCGTCGTGGTTCTACCTCGCCAATCCCATCAAAGACTGATTACCTCTTGTGTTGTTCCTCCTCATCGGTAGACGTGATGCAATTACTTGCGGCTCTGTTTATGGAGATCCGCACTAGTTTAGAGAGCCCATAGCCTAATCCTTTACGTTCATGCGGTCCCTGGTGATTTGACTTGCCTTTACCGCCGGCTTCTGGGATAAGCTTCCCCAACTTCTGCGGCTCCTTGGGATTGTAGCCAGCTTTAGCTAGAAGTTTATAAGCATTGGGGTCGAAGCCATTAGTGCGCTTAACAGGCAACATTTCATCTATTCCATCCCGAGCATCGTTATCTTTGGTTTTTTCTCCAAGCGGTTTGGTTGGGGGAGCTTTCAATGGTTCAATTCTTGTAAGCGGGAAAACAAGTTCCTTATTGCAATGAGCTTGGTCTACGACTTGTTTGCCTTTCCACTTTGGATCGGGAGGTGTGTCAATATTGATTTTGTCAATCTCTTCAACAATAACTTGTTTCTTTAAGTAAAATTTTCCGTCTGCAAAGTATGATTCTGCTTCAATGAAGGGACTTTCATCAGCGATCACCTTTTCTATCACACCGCCTTTTTCAAACATGAGGCATTGGTGCCATGATGAGGGGACTACTCCGTTCTCATGTATCCAAGGTCGGCCTAGCAACAAATTGTAAGACGTCTTTGCATCTATCACATAACATAGTGTATTTGAGTTCAATGTTCCGACCCTGAGATCGAGTCTGGTGGTACCTAGTGCCCTTTGCGCACCTTGATTAAAACCTTGAATCATCAGGCGGCTTTGAGAGAGCTCGTCGGTAGAGATGCCAAGTTCTTTCATAGCTCAGAGTGATAGAATATTCACAGCCGATCCTTGATCAATCAAAATCCTTTTGATTCCTTGCTCGCGTGCATAACCGTCTACGAACAATGGGCGATTGTGTGGTGCATCACCAAGCAATAGATCTTCATCTTTGAAAATTATCTCTGCAGTGTAAGACGCGGCTTTGCGAGTTTGGACCTCGTTGCTTCCTTCAATCAAGGGGAATGAAGATTCTCCCACTTCAACATGTTCTTCATTGGTATTCAAGCAAGTTCCAAGAATGTCTGTTCTACTCAGGCGAAACCCCTTTGGCATGTATTGAGCTAGGATAACTGGTGCCCGTGGCTTGTTGGGAAGTCCTTTCTTCTTCGAGTCATGGACAGGGTCCCTTGCCGACTTCTTCTCAACCCATTGCTTTGTCATTTTCTTCAATGGTCTAATATGACTAGCAGGATCAAGTTGTGATGGTTTTAAATACTGGACGCCAGCATGCGTTACTCTAAATGGAAGTGTGCATTTATGTTGCTTGCCCCCATTATTCTCCTCATCTTCTATAAGTAATGGAGCAAACTTCCCACATGAAATTTGGTTTATGATTGCGCTAGCATCCGCAAGCTCTATCTTTCCATCACGAGCAAGCCCCATCACTTTATCCTTAAAGACGAAGCATTTTTCAATCGGGTGTCCGAGGAGACGATGATACTTGCAATAGTTGAGGTCATCTACCCTAGAAGCTTCTTCGGGGCGCTTCATCTCAGGCAACTCAATTAATTTGAGTTTCAGCAACTCGTCAAATATAGGAGAAACGTCAGAATCCAAGAATGGATATTGTTTCTCTTGCCACTCTTCCACAATTGTTTTTCTAGCTCCCCTTGATGGGCCAGTGAATGATCTTTGCTTGGGCTTCTCAGCCACTTTGGTAAAAACCCGCATTGGTCCTGTCATCACGTTCATCGTCTCTTTTTTCTCTTGCTTTGGAAAGAACTTACTCCATTTGTTACGTCTTGGTTTGCAGGTGCCTTTGATGAGCCGGGCATACTTGACATACTTAATCCCCCATTAGCTTCAATACTCAATTCCATGTCATGAGCACGACTGGATAGTTCTTCAAATGTTCTAGGCTTGATTCCCTGCAAGATGTAAGAGAGCTCAAAGTGCATGCCTTGGATGCACATTTCAATTGCGGAGCTTTGTGATATCCTCTCTTTACAGTTAAGGCACAACTCCCTCCATCTCTCGATGTAAGCGCCCGCACGCTCACCCTTCCATTGGTGGGTAGTGGTTAGCTCCAAGAAGCTGACAGTCCTTCTTGTGCTATAGAAGCGGGTCAAGAACTCGCGCTCCATATCATTCCAGCTATCAAAGCAACCATGCTCCAAGTCGGTGTACCAATCAAAGGCAGTGCCCTTCAGAGAGCGGACGAACTGCTTGACGAGGAGATCTCCGTATGTTCCTGCATCATTACAGGTTTCAATGAAGTGGGCGATGTGCTGCCTTGGGTTGCCTTTTCCATCAAACTGCTGGAACTTGGGAGGTTGATAGCCCAGCGGCATCTTCATTTCTTCAATCCTCTGAGTATAGGGCTTAGTGTAAGTATATGAAGATTTTCCTCCCTCGAGCTTCCCCTTAATTGCTCCCATGATGTAGTCGTTCAACTGGTCTACAGGTATCATGCCCTCAGAAATTGGAATACTCTTCTCAGCGGGTGGTGGACGCGAGATTGTCTCTTCCATTCCTGGCCTACTTTCATGACGCGGTGACTCGACATCAATCTCATCCTCTTGGGTTTGAGGCTGCTTCTCGGAAGCTCGACTTGTTTCGTCGTTTCTTCTGCTTTCAACCTTTTCACTGAGCTCATTGATTCTCCTTTCTTGGTTATGCATGAACGTAGTTATCCCCTCAAGACCTTTGGTGATGTTTGCTAGTTGTTCCTCCACCGAAGCTGCGTTCGTCGTCATAACGGGCATGACTGTGTAGCTGTGAGTCAATTCCGACGATGTTTTCTGCAGAGGTGATGATTGAGATGTAGGAGACGAGCTGCCACTGCTAGGGGTTCCTTTTGGGGGAGTCATACTCTTGCTGCTGGGAGTTCCTTTTGTGGTAGTAGGGCCCATATGACTCTTGTCGCCAACAGTTTCTCTCGTCGAAGATGAACCCTTGTCATATGCAGCTTTCCATGACTTGGTGGAGTTGCTTTCAATCCTTCGGACGATGTTACGAACCATGTTCTGGGTCTCGTTCAGTTGCACCCCTAGGTTCCTCACTCGGCTCCGAGTCATTGCTCCTTCCACATTTTGGCTATCACCGGAACCGGCCACGGATGATGCCTTGGAGCGGGTAGCTTGAGCATAAGTCATCTTGGAGGAGGGATTTCTTGATGCCATTTGGATTCCTTCCTTATAGAGCTCGTGAATCAATAGTGAAGAGATGGGAGGCAGAGTAGTCCCACTGGGCGTGCCAAAATCTGTAAACACAAAAAAGAGTAAACTTTGTATATATATTCACAAAATTCCTTGTACAGCGTGTGTATAATTCAATTCAGGTACAAAATCTCTGTCTAGTCCTCTGATTCTTCACTGACGTTATCTATGGAAGTGCCTCCGGGATTCAAATAGCGTAGCCTCCGGGATTCAATTGGCGCGTGCCTCCGGGATTCAAGTGGCGTAGCTTCCGGGATTTAAGTGGCGTAACTTCCAACAACGAGCGTCAAGAATTTAGAAGTAATCAACCCTGCAAAGTTTCAAAACACATGCAATGGATTCAAGCTGCTTTAAGATCCTCAAACGCCTTCAAAAGACTTCAATATCTTCGAGACAATCAATTCTGCAAAGCTCCAAAGTACCTGCAATGGATTTAAATTGCCTGCAAAATCAACAAAAAATGCCTTCAACTTCAAGCGTTATTCAATGCCTTCAAGCTCTTCAAATGCTCTCAACTCCTTAAGTCTTCAAGTTCTTCAAGCTTTCAAGTGTTTCAAGCTTTCAAGTGGTGTGTTGGAATGAAAATGAAGGCCCTATTTATACTAAAAGCTTAACCAAAATTCTTCAACCAACTCCCCTTTTTAGTTAACTAATTAATTAATTAATTAATTAATTAATTAGGAAAATGAACATTGTCCAAGATCAAGTCTAGGTTCATTATTGTATAATCTAATTCAAATTCAAATTAAATTATAATTATCTAATTCAAATATAATAAAATTAATATTATATTTAAATTATAATTATAATTTAAATTCAAATATGAAGTGGGCTTGGGCTAACTAATCAATTAATTCAATAGTCCAAATCTTATTTAATTGGACTAATTAAATCAATTTAATTTCTATGATCCAATTAATTAAATTGGCCCAATAATCAATCCTGATGTCGGTCCAATAAACATTTATCAGTCCATTTGTTAGGTTCGAATTTTCTGTGTCTACAAGTTCGAAGAGACCTTATGATTTACCAAATTATTTCCTAATTTTCTGGTAGCTGAACAAAGAAGGATACTGATTGATTAATTAATTAATCTTGTATAATCCACATTATTGTATAATTCAAATTATTTCCGTCACTGTAAAGGAATTAATGGCTCTGCCGTTGTTGATGGATACTTGGAGGCGGCGGTTTTCGGCCGTTGTTGCAAAGGAAGAAGAAGAAAGACGGAGAAGAATGGAGGGGAAGGAAGAAAAATAGTGAAATGACTCTTTTGCCCCCATTTATAAATAATTAAAAATGGTTTATATTTTTCCGGTGAAAATTGGCCGGCAAGACCAAATCTGCTAACAATTGCATAGTTAAATGACTAAATTGAGAGTTTTAAAAGTCAAGTACTCAAATTACCAACACCCCAATAGTCACAGAACCAAAAGTGCAATTTGTTCTAAAAGATATTGTGCAATAATTATGCACGAAATGAAAATTACAAAATAATTAAGAACGAAAATAATAGGTACTAAAGAATTATACGAAAGAGCAACTTAAATATGAGCAAGGGTAAGAACTAGAGACAAAACTAACAATTACATCCTAATAACATAAACATGAAAATTATAATTCTCCCATAGTACAAAAATCTGTTTAATTGGAATAATTGCAAGAGACTCCGTTAAGCTATGGGCTGTTTGTACAAATATGTTCATTTATAGAGCAACACTTTTTGCCTTCAAGGAGTCCAATAATGAAATGTAATGCATTGTTTTTTGTACATTATTTTGCCTTTGCGCCTAACTCTGTAGCCATGACAATTGACAACGATAGTTTGCACCACAAGCCAGATTTTTATTTATTTATTTTGGTGACCAGGGGCCCACCAAACACTACTCAAGAATGTCTACTAAATAAATTTTGATTCTATTAATGCAATGACACACAAACAACATATGAAAGGTTAATCGCACTAGAAGACATTGTGTATCATGCTTCATCTACTCACTACCCCTTTCATGACTATATTTATTTATTTTGCACTTATTTTTGAGTGATGTTAGTGTTAATTTGTATTAGTTGTTTTTGTAAAATACGATAATGACATAATTTAGAATATAAGCATCTAAATTCAATCACAACTTCAATTTTATGGTGTTTAATAACATTTTCTTCCCACCATAATTTTTTCCTATATGTATTATATATGGCGGTTGTTAATCATACTTTTATTTTAAAAATTAAATAATATATACAACAGTGTTTAAATAAACTATGACATTTTCTAATTTTGAAATTGAATGTCATAATATTTGTTCAAAGTACACATAAATAAACACAAATTATTAGTTATTTCTGAGGTACCACTCCTTGAGCTCACATTTATTTTATATATATATATATATATATATATATATATATATATATATATATATATATATATATATATATATATATATATATATATATTTATTTATTTATTTATTTATTTATTTATTTATTTATTTATTTATTTTTTCTTTTTAATTTTTTTGTCCGGATACTGCATCTAATTTGTCCATTTAAATTTATTTATTCAATAGATTACAAGGACTTCATGGCCCAATGGATAAAGCGCTGGTCTACGGAATCAGAGATTCTGGGTTTGATCCCCAGTGAAGTCGATTTGCTACTTTTGTGGTTCAGCGTTAGCTCCCGCCTCCCGTAGTGAGTAGTCAATTTTTAACGTGAATATTTTTACATTCGATGCTAAATTATAAGGAAAATTAATGATTTCCTAAAATTGGTCCTTGGATCAATTAGTCATACTTTCCTTAAGTGAGATAGTGCAATCATTATGCTGTGGAACCGTCTTCACCTTACAAGGTGAATACGATTTTATGTTCATAATTACTTAACTATATGTTCAGAATTATAAAGTTATGTATTCATAATTTTTAAACTTCATATTCATAATTATTGAACTCTATATTCACAATTACAGAATTCTATGTTCATAATTACTAAATATGTGTCAATAATTATAAAGTTATATATTCATAATTTTTTAACTTCATATTCACAATTATTGAATCTCTATATTCATAATTACAAAATTATATGTTCATAATTATATTCACAACTCTATGTTCATAATTATAGAAATATATGTTCATAATTTTTAAACTATATATTCATAATTATGAACAGTTTTGGAACCGGTTCCACATCATAATTTGCCGAGATAGTGTATCCTCCAATCCGATAGTAATGGGCCTAAGTCGATCCAACCACTTGGGTTGCAATCGTTATGCCATGGAACCGTGTTCACCATTCATGGTGAACACGGTTCCAACGGTATTAGTACACCGTTATCTTTTTTTTTTTTTTTTTTCCTTAATTAATTGCGTGACTTTTTTTCTTCATTTTCACATTTCGCGGTTTCACTTTAATTTGAGGTGAGCAATGATTTCGGACATTTATAAATTATGAATTCATGCCTGCACATTCACTTTGGAACCATGCCTACACATTCCCGTCCGAAATCACGGACATTCATAAATTATGAATCTATGCCTGCACATTCACTTTGGAACCATGCCTACACATTCACTTTGGAACCATGAGATTATGAATTTTCTGTTATAAGGTTATGAATTTTCAGTTATGAGATTATTAATTTTCAGTTATGAGATTATGAATTTTCTGTTATGAGATTATGAATTTTCTGTTATGAAATTATGAATCTACATTACATTCATAATCTCATTCTCATAACAGAAAATTCATAATTTAATAAATATTTTACTTTTATGCGATTATGAATTTTCTGTTATGAGATTATGAATTTTCATTACATTCATAATCTCATAACAGAAAATTCATAATTTGATCAAACGGCGCCGTTAACTCCACATCTGCGATTTTTTATTTTTTTATTTTTTTGCGTAAAAACGACGTCGTTTGGACTTGTGTTCACCATTCACGGTGAACACGTTTTCAGGGCATAATTTGCGCTTGGGTTGTGGTCGAATATTGGACCATCCTTATCTAACACATCATCTATTCCCCAACTTTCTTGTTGTTCACAATGTCGATAGTCTAAGAAGGTAGAAAAATATAACTATTTGCCGATGCTTCTCCCATGGATTGTAAAAGTGTCTTGCGCCGACATGTTTTTCAAAGAATCAATACAACCAATTTTCAATATTATAATTAATTGCAATTAAAACTATGTCATTTGTAATTGGTTGCATTGGTAACATATATATTGAGTTTTCTTTCTTTCTGGTACATTTACTAATAACTTCTGATTTTACCATTTTCTTCCTAATTTTGTCTACACCATTTCAATTCTATAGATGATTCATCATCATATGAGTTTTGTTTAAATTTATTTTCTGTTTGTATATATTAACTTCATAATAGTGTTAGTATATATAAACATTTTAACTCAAATCTTACGATGGTTAAAACCAAATTTAAAATTTTTTTTATTTCTTTGAGATTCAACAATTATTCAACTACATATAATTATATATTTTATAGTGTAAATTGTTGAATGTTGAATATTTTTTTTTTTTTAGTACTACTCGCCCTCATTAGGGCTCGAATACTTTGTTAGAATAAAATATGATAAATAGTCAAATAGATATAAAATTCTAAACAAATTAACAATTTAATTTTGGTTTAATAAATTGCTATAATTAAACTAGTGTGTGTGAAAATTGAAACTAAAGAATATATCAATATTGTCAAATAAAACTGAAGTGTAATTCAAATAATACATACTTCGTGATTCATGTTGCTACATAGACCATGGTCCATAATAAAATTTGCCCAGATTAGAGCCAAAAATCAAAGATGCTCAAAATAATGCTACCTTTATTTCTTAGTGGTCCTTATCTGTCAAAAATGGAACTACAAGTTTTACAGGTGGGATTTTGTTTAACATAAAAGCAAGTGCCACACTCTAATGATTGATTATGCCCTTAAACTTTCCCTAATAGAGAACTTGAGATACCCACTTCTTCTGACCAACTAATGTTATTTTTCTTTCTAAACCTTGCTTTGCAATGTACAACAGACACTGAGCATAGACATTCACCATGGGGGTTGTATTTGTGATGTACAACAGAATGATTTTCTTCTGCTACTTATTTACAAACCAGGCTTTTTAAAGGGGAGCTTACCATTGGAATTAACAGCCGCCAAAGATGTTGAGGAAGAAGATGATGAGATGTTGGCCTTGTCAAATTCCTCTTTATCCTCTGTGAAAGCTTTGGTCAGAATTTCTTGAAGTTCTAAGTACCTTTGCTTCTTCGCTTGTCGCTCTTCTGGTGTCTCATTCCCCATGCAAGCAATCTCCGATAAGTCTTCATTGTCCATGATTTTATTCAGAACTTCAGAGCAGCGTGGGAAAAAGCGCTTTCCTAGTTCCACTGCCAAAACAAAGGCATGTGGAGCGATATTAATTTGGGTTGCAGCTAACCTTTATGAGATCTCGAGTGTCATGAAAAATAGTAAGAAAAGGAGTACCTGTTTTGGAAAGTGCCCTCATCCGATTCAGATGCTCATCTTTGAGCTTGAAAGGTACGTCATTCAAATCCACAGTCATCCTCCGTGCATCAGCCATATTCTTGTTGATGATGCTTGCTAGAGGGAACTCAGAAGTACCGTCAACTTGGGCAATATCCATTGCGACTTTAGCTTCTATTGGAAATAGAAGTTTAGCCAACCCAACTGGACAAACAAACCCAACCGTCAATCACCAATATGTTAGTTCTATCTTTATTCTTCAACACTAAACAGTCAAGATCAATCAAGTTTGACAGAACACCCAACATCTTAAGATAAAATTGAAAGGCAACTATCCTATAGAATTATTTCCTTGCTCCCTCATATGGTCTTGTCATAGGAGCAAAAGAGCATAAACACAAGCAAATACTGGGTTCCCAAAGAATAGTTAGGGAAATTATGCAAGTAAAATACTAAAATTTACATTGACTTTGGCATGAAAGTAACAATATTTATGGAATTGATGATCACTGCCATTTTTTAAATTTGTTTAAAGAATAAGGGAGAAAATAAGTGAGGGTGTGGTGTTGTAGAAATGCACAGTTCAAGCAGAAGTTCTTCAAGAGAATTGATTTCCCTCCATTATGGTAAAACTTACAAATGGGAGATGCTATACTTCTATAGTAATCCAAAAAAGGAAGAAATCAAGAATGAAAACCTAAACTATAAACTACACAGGTCAAGAAGCTTGGATGCCTTCTATAACAAAACTAAAATATCCATTCTCGGGATGTTTGAGGTATAAAAGAAGACTCTTAAAAGAACTAGGATAAGTATCAAAGCATTAAAAACAAGGGAAATTTTCATGGATGAATTTAAAATTAAAGAAACTAATTTAAAGAAAAAGTTGTAACAACCATCTCCTGATCACTAGGATTTAACATAGCTGGGAAGCTTGTACAAGTAAATTTAGCGAACAATTACATGAAGAGTGTAGATTAGCAATTTAACATTGCACCCAGTTTTGAAATCCCCATGCCAAAATGACAATAGCAGTTGAGTTATCTGCTGGAAATACCTATTTTTAATTAAATGACAAAAATCCCTTTTTTTAAAATCATATTGGCTTTTAGGTGAGAGAAAACGCAACAATGCTAACCTAGACAATTAATGTTGTAGGTTAAAAAATCCACTGACTGGAGGTCAATCATATTGATCTCATCCAATTAGAGAAGCAGATCTCATATTGAGACCGAAAAAAGTTTAAGAAACATAAATTGTTTGTTTTGTTACACCTAAAGTTGATATCAATAGAAGGTGGCCAATTATAAGACAAAAAAGAGATCGTGTGCAGTGAATAAACCACAATAAATAACCAATCTAATAAAACGATGATGCTGATAGAAAAAGGGACAAAACTGAGAACGATTTTTTACCTCTATTTTCAAGGTACAACAACTTCATACGCAGATCATCACCAGCCATAGCAAGAGATACTGAAGCTTCTCCTAGTAGCGGATCTCTTCTTTCTGCTTGCTCCAGAATCTCTATACACAACCGTTCCTTTGGAGCTTTTCCTTCCTCTG
The DNA here is from genome assembly GCF_001879475.1 of Ipomoea nil. Lineage (NCBI taxonomy): Eukaryota > Viridiplantae > Streptophyta > Magnoliopsida > Solanales > Convolvulaceae > Ipomoea > Ipomoea nil. The sequence continues at coordinate 1,380,049 of NW_017619666.1, read as the reverse complement.
CAGATTTATAATCCACGGCCCGAGTGAGCCTTTTTGCAATTTGAAGTGCTTTCCTGCCATCCGATGTCAAATCAGAAGGTCTAGCTCCCTTTGTCAAAAGGGACACTATAATTTTAGGATCTTTTCTCGTTGCAGCGACATGCAACACCGTGTATCCCCTCAAATTTCGATGGTTGACATCTGCAATTGCCAAATCAAGTAGATCTACTGTAGTCTTCGCATCACAATAGGCTACAGCATAGTGGAGAGCATATGCATCATCTAAATTAGTATGCCCCTCTTTTAATAGCATCCTCACCAATTCAACATCATCAGATTCCAAAGCTCTGTGTATTCTCTTCACATGTTTATCTGGAAACCCGTTGCTTTCTGGCAGTTGCAAGCCAAGCTCCATGCGGGAATCAGTAATTTGCTTCACAATGTGAAAAGGCAATGCCTTTTCAAGAGTTATTATATCAACATCTGATTTGACAATAATATCAATGCAGGTGGCAAGTAATGCCTCACACCCTTTACCACACATGTTTGCGACAGACAAAACCATCAGTACATCATCCGCTGCAGCCTTATTGAGAATATCTAGAAGCTGTCTCTGCAACATAAAAAGAAAGATGCAACTACTACTAAGGAATAAATATGGAATATTTTACCTAATTAGGATCCACAAGCATTTGAATTTCAAAAGGAATTGCACAGGACAATGGCTTTCATTGCATGTAACTTGTTTGAACCGCATGGTTGAGTCAAGTTTCCATACAAATAGTGGTATTATTTAGCATATCAAGAACTAGTAACACGTTAGTTTCAAGACTAATGCCTTAGTTCACAAAATCTTGCCAGCACAAGTTATTTTTCATGATAGATGGCAACCTCATTTAGCATGTTCCAGTTTCTAACATTTACCAAATTATACATTCTTGAAAAACATGGTGACACAGTTTTGACCTCATACTTGTACATTGATACAAAACATCCATATATTTCATATCTTCAAGTAGCCTACTAGCCTCTAGACCTTGATTCCTTGTTAAACAGGAACAATTAATAAGGAATCAACATACATTATTTCAGAATACAATGATATGCAAAGCAAGCATTATGCTATATTCATATAGAGATCAAGAATTAATTCCACCAAAGGTCTCTTGTCTTTGGTGGCAATTCCAAAATTAGTCCCAGACTATCGTTTTTGCCATTTAATATTCCAGACTATTATTTTTTGGACACTTTTAGTCCTTCTCATGAATTTTCTTATTTTTAGTAAGAGCATTTTTGTCTCTTCATATTTTTCTCTTGTTATTTTTCATGTTTCAACCGGTTTAATTGGTTTAGGACTTCACTAAAAACCAGTTGAAAAATGTAGTTACTAAAAATCAGAGGTTAACTAAAGTTCTAAACCAATTCAACCTGTTGAAACCGGAAAAATAACAAAAGAAAAATATAAAAAGACAAAAATGTCATTACTAAAAATAGGAAATGTCATGAGAAAGACTAAAAGTGCACAAAAAATAATAGTCTAGGATATTAAATGGCAAAAAAATGATAGTATGAGACTAAATTTGGAATGACCTCTGGTGGAATTAACTCGAGATCAATTAACAACAAAGGCATATGCATAATAAAGATATAGGGAGTAAGTAAAGTACTAACTGGCGATTGTTCTGAACCCCATAATTGAAGCAGATTGAGAAAACAGTGCAATACCTGAAACTTTGTGATCAACTCTGATATCTGAAAAGTAAAGGAAGCATATAAAAGCTCCACCATGAATTCCAATGCCGGCCTACAAGCTACATGTGAGCACTCAATGTCAACACAGACGCATACATCCTTGGGCGAACCTCTAATTTTTCCACAATAAAGGTAAGCCAAAACAGTCACTACGGCATCATAGCTCACCTCATACTCCTTCATCAACTCTTTCAAAACCAATTTCACACTTTTATCTTTCCCACTAAATACGCTCCTGAAGAACGGACTCCTCGCGGATAGAATACACCGGTGCACCGGAATTTCCTTGCCACAGGCCGCCACCAGCTTTGCATCGGCGAAGAAATCAAAGTCCGGCGAGGAAGACGCGTCAAACACTGATTCCAGAGTTTCTGAGAGGCGCTTGAACGCTGTAACGTCCAGCGGCGAGGGTTCCGGCGAAAATGTCTCGTTGGCGCCGGCGACACAGCATATACTACTGCTCATACTAATATCATTCGAGTCCGAAAACCCCATTCTTACATCCATTATACAGTTCTTCTATATAACCAAAAAAACAGCATAAACATGACAAAGACTGCAGTCCAATTATCCAAAAACAGCAAAAACTTCAGTTATTACTGTACGTAAAAGGGAAACAGAACAGAAAAACAGGGACGACATCAATAACAGAGCCCATGAAGTTGGATAAACTTGCAGACAACAAGGTCAAAATCTAGGTTTACAACCAAGGTCAAGGAAGAACGGCAAAAATTACAGCGGAGAAGAGCGAAGGCGCCACAGCAGAGGCTAGAAGAAGATGAGAGAGAGAAGATGGTCGTGCAATTGAGAGAAATTAGAGGTGAAGCAGAGAAATCTGCAGGAAATGCAGAGAATTTGGGGAAGAAGACAGAGTGAGGAATAAAAGTCAAAGGAGAGAGAGAGATAGAGATGGCGGGATGATGACTGAAACTGGGTGATAAAAATTATAAAAAAAAAAAATGTATGTGGAGAAGAGAGGGAATCTGCGACAACTGATGACGTAACGGTGCTTGCGGCTTCACCGCAGATGCATACGTCCCTCCCATCCTGGCCGTTCAATGCACATGGCTTATTGCTTGTATGACGCAGAGCTTATTTACGTAGAATGGTAGATGTTCTCTTTATGATAGTTAGGTGACTAATTTACAGTAGATTAGATTGGTAGATATTCTATTTATGGTATTATTACTATTATTTTATTTTATTTTTGCCATGCAAAAAAAAAATGTTATTATAAATTTAAAAATAAAAAGTAAATAAATTGAAAAAACATTAAAATAAAAATATAATAGCTAAGACCGTGTGGTCTAATGGCACTAAGATTGCACTTCCATATGGGAGATCGTGGGTTCTCGCTTCAGTGGTGATGAGACTCGAAAAAAACAATATAATAATATAGTGTGACTCATTTGTGTTTGTAGGTATGAACAGATACTACATTGTAATACAATTTAAAAAATAATATAATAATATAGTGTGACTCATACTACATTGTAATAGAGTCGAAAAAAACAAGTATAATAATTTAGTGTGACTTTACAATCACATATATTTAACTATAAAGTGTGACTCATTTGTGCTTGTAGGTATGAACAGATACTACATTGTAATAAAGTCAAAAAAAATAATATAATAATATAGTGTGACTCATACTACATTGTAATAGAGTCGAAAAAAATAATATAATAATATAGTATGACTTCACAATCACGTATATTTAACTAGATAAAGTGTGACTCATTTGTGCTTGTAGGTATGAACAGATACTACATTGTAATAGAGTCGAAAAAAAACAATATAATAATATAGTGTGACTCATACTACATTGTAATAGAGTCGAAAAAAATAATATAGTGTGACTTTACAATCACATATATTTAACTAGATATTTATTATTGTTTTTTTTTTTTTTTTTGAAAGTTACTGGCTCTATTACATTGTAGTATCTGTTCATATACTTTCTCAACCTACTGAAACACAAAGAACCAATAACACCTCCACTGAGGCTCGAACTTATAATCTTCCAAATGGAAGTCCAACCCGGGTACCATTAGACCACATAGTCCTGGTAGATATTTATTATTGTTATTGTTATTGTTATTGTTATTATTATTATTAGGGAAAATGACCAATTTTCCCTCTGAATTATATGTTTATAGCACATTTTCTACCTGAATTATTCAGGTAAGCATATTTGTCCCCTCAATTATTCTAAAAGTGGCGGTTTCTCCCCTGATATAATAAATTGACATTTCTACCCTTAAAGTAAACATTTTATTTATTTATTTATTTATTCTCCAACAAATTATTGCTTATACGTAGGGATGACCACGGTTCGGTTTGAACTAAACTAAACACTATAGCAATCAAATTGAAAGTTTTAGGTTATGATTCATATCCAGAACCCAATATTTGGATTTCAGTTTATTAAAATGATGAATCGAAAAAATTGGATCCTGAACCGTGAACCTGCGGTTTGAATTGGAACAACTATTAGCACTAGTTTAAAATTAGAATTATAATATTTACAAATAGTGTATGTTTTTTTTTTTTTTTTTTTTTTACATTTATTCTGATTCTCACGGTTAGTGTTTAAATTTTGTAAAACCCAACATGTTATTGACAAATTATTATGGCAAAACTAGATAGGTCAAGTTGTGTCTGTTACAGTCACTGAGTGATGATCTTGCGGAACAGCCACTACGCCAGTCGGGTTTTGGAAATTAGCAGTTGGATTTCGCAGCCTTTATGACCAGCAGAGTAGTTACCATATTGATGTTTTAGAAACCATTCTTGATGAAGTCAGAATTGGCAAAAAGGAAAAATGGCAAGTAATCTTGGTCTACAAGGAAACCCTAGAAGATTACTTGTCATCCAAGTCTCAAAGTATTATATATACTAGTTGTTTACATGGGAAAAAGGTGAGAGAGAGGAAAAAATAGAGAGAAGCTTTACAAGAAATATCTTTCAAGATTTGAATGTCAAAAAATCTCTCTCCACAAGTTACAAAGAAAATACTTTGAGTTATCATCTTCTCAAGACACCATTGATGATCTGAGTTTAACAAGACTCTTGGGAAGAATTTCTACAGCACTTAAGTTAGTGGACCGTATTCCATACAACTGTGGTGCAGTGGTGAGTGGGTCAGCGAGACGGACAGCGACAGCACGGATTTCCAAAGGGACTTTGGACGCTGAAGCACGGATCTCCGAGCTCGACAATCCTCTATAGATTTCAAAAGATTGGGTATTACCGTATGGTGTGTAGCACACATTGGGTGAGAAGGTTTTCTCTTACCGTCTGTTTGATTTGTTGTTGAGATAGTGGATTGGACTCACTGATGGTGGTCCCCCAGACGTAGATACACACTGTATCGAACTGGGTAAACAATATTTTGTGTCTTTTACTTCTGTTTGATTTAATTTCTGCACAAAGACTATTCACTGATCTACTGACTGATCTACGACAGTGCTAAGTCAATCACTTAAACAGAATCATACTGAAATATTATCTAGACACCCTATTTAACACGAATACGGAATAAGTATATATGACCGCGATTTGGTTTTGATTTTGAACCGTCGGCTCACAATTCCGGATCCAGTTTGAAATATTGGTTCAAACTTTATTTTAAAATTTTATTTTTTATTTTTAAAATAGTCTAAATTTAACAATAAATGTATTTTTATTTTATTTTTTTTAGTTTGGAACATGAACCGGCCGTTTCGGTTCGCGATTTTAATAAACTATAAATATCGGGTTTTGATTTAAATTGTAATCAAAATATTTCGGTTTGGTTGATATAGTGTCTGTTCGGTTTGAACCAAATCGTGGTCATAATTTGTTGGAGAAGAAAAATAAATGGAATATTTATTTTAAGGGTAAATATATCCATTTAACATTTCAGAGAGAAAAACTGCCACTTGAATAATTCAGGGGAGGAAAATGCTATAAGTATATAATTCAGGAAAAAAGGTGCTATTTTCCCTTATTATTATTATTATTATGAGATTGATCCACGGCATAGGTATGGCCACTATTTGCACCGGCCTCTACTATGATATGATGTTTGGTTTCAAAGATAAAGCTCTAACCTTTATTTTACTGGCTTGGCCGGCCTTGTTGGGCAATTTATATCGTAGACCAGGTCTACATAGTACTGTGAACTCTGGATCAAAACGACATCGTTTTGATATTTAAACTTCAACAGATTTTGTAGTTTTTCGTTTATCATGTTTCAACACAAATTTTAATTTATTCTAGGTATAAAATCAATATTCTTAAGGTAAAGAATTTCATAACGCTAGACACAAAAATTTACAACACAAGACACATACACATGTTATGATGCATTTGTTGGCCGACAATACTACTGCAAATGACGCAGAACTCACATACCACCCACATGATACAATACAGATCCTGCTACCCAACTTGTTTACCATGCTTAATAATCAATTTAGTTATATTGTTTCCTTTACTACTTTAGTTATGTTGTTTCCTTTTATTAAAGATTGCTTTTATATTTAGTTCAACAGATTTTAGAATATTATTTCCTTATATCTTTAGTTGTAACTCCTATATATATGGAGAATATTAGTTTGTCTAGGTAAGTTGGAATTTGAATAAAAATCAAAAGGAAGTCTCTTCCTCCAACTCTCTCTTCTCTCGTTCTATTTTTCCGTATTCACAATTGGAAAGAACTGAACCAATCATTTAAACTTTGTCTCTCATAGGCCCATAACGAGGAGTATCACTCGTGATCATATCAATTTGGTTCATGTTACCGGCGTTATGGGCAGTTCCATCACAGATGATCTTGCTTTTAAAGCGCTGCAGAAATATGTTCGTTCCATGGAGGCTCATATTCACAAGATTGAGAACCTCTCTTCTACAGTGTCTTCCCTGTCTGCAACACAACAGTAGCAGGCAACTACCCTGGTTAATTTGGAGAGAATGATGAAACAACTTTTGATTACTTAGGGCAAAACGCCAGTCTCTGAAGCTGAATCAGAAACGGTGCACCAACTTGAAGGGTATTGTGCCATCCAGGAAACACCAGATGATCACCATTCCCTCATTAAATATGTTAAAATGGATTTTCCATTGTTCTCCGTAGACGAAGACCCCATTGTATGGCTATTCCGTTGTGAATCATACTACCTAAATGCCAACGTCAGGGATTTAGATCGAATAAATTTTGCCTCACACCACATAATCGGCGAAGCCCAATTATGTTACCATTCTGAAATAGAGTTGAGGCAGTTTTCCTCATGGGCAACCTTCAAAACAGAGTGTTGTCTTAGCTTCGGGCCACCACGTAGCATTAATGTCTTAGGTGAACTTAAACTGTTGTTTCAAGCAAGACGGCATGTAGACGAGTATGTCAAAGACTTTCGCACGATGTTGTTGAGGGCAAGGATAGTACAACCCAACCAGCGAGTGGATCTTTTTACCGCCGACTTAGATGAAATAATCTGTATAGATGTGGAGTTAGGGGTGTCAAAGTGGGCCGAAGTCCGCGGGTTAGCCCGGACCCGCCCCGTAATGGGGCGGTTTAGGGCCGCAAGAAATTAGGCTCGCGAAAATGCGGGCCTAACGGGCATGGTCCGCGGAGAATACATATTTATATATGTATTATACACAGACGGGAATTATAGAGGGAAAATCTGAAGCCGAGAGAGAAATCGAGTGTGTTGTTGAACCCTAGCTTTGATCACCCTTCTACAGTTCTGCTGAACGCGCGGTATTGATCCGGGAAATTTGGGCGAGGTTTATGGATTTTATGAAAGTTTCCGGTGCCATATTTCAAGCGGTTTTAACATGTTTATATACTATTTAATGTTTTTTTTTTAAATTTAAGTGATGGCCCGCGAGACCAGCAAGCCCGTATGGGGCGGGCTTGGGTTGTATAGTTCCAAGCCCGCGGGCTTCGCGGGCCGGCCCGCCAAAGCCCGCCAAATAAAAAGCCTGTGGTGGGGCGGGCCGGCCCGTATTGACACCCCTATGTGGAGTGCACCAAACCAAACACACTAAATGAAGCCATCTATACAACCATGGATTTTTCCCGCAAGTGCCAATTGTTGGGACTTTTGTCATCCAAGCCTACACTTCTAATAACCAGTAATAACAATGCCCAGTCATCCACCCGTGTTCCATTACTCATACGTTCGTCACCCAACCAACAAAAACCCAAATTCAAATTTCTCACACCCGAACAGAAGGCCGAGCGCGTAGCCAAAAACTTATGCTACAACTATGATGAAAAACTTTTCCCAGGACATAAATGCACCCGCTTTGGAGGAGTACACGGAGGACTCACCTGAATTTAGCCTAAACGCTATCTCCGGCGTAACAAAGGGCAATATGATGCAAGTTCGGGTCCAAATAGCAGGCACTGTTATTGTAGCACTCTTAGACTCTAGCAGTTCAGACAAATTCATCAACGTAGAAACGGCACGGGAATGGGGTCTCCAAATGAGGCCACTGCATGACCTGTGCGTGCGGGTGCCCAATGGGGATCGTTTGTCTGCTCTAGGGGTATGCGAGGGAGTAATGTTCACTATGGGAACCAACAGTTTTTCAGCAACATTTTTTTGTGTTACCGTTGACTGGATTTCATATGGTTTTAGGTGTAAAATGGTTAAGAGAATTGGTCCTATCACCTGGGATTTCAACTCATTATAGATGACCTTTCTCACCGCAACACTGGTGTAACCTGGACAACAGAAGAAGGATCCACTTTCCCCAATCTACATGTCATTCCACCTCCAAGTTCAAATGAAGAAGTTTTAGAGGGACTGATCACACTCTTCAGTGATATTTTTTCTGAAGTTACGGCGCTGCCACCATCCCGGAATTACGATCATCGCATAATCTTGCAATCAAGATCAGACCTACTGGTTATAAGACCATACTACTACCCCCAGCTCCTCAAAGATGAGATCGAAAAACAATGTTCTGAAATGCATCATCATGGCATCATCGAGGCCGAGCAAGTCCTGATAAGTATATTTTACACCCTAATTTAAGTAAGATTTTTATAGTATATTTATATTTATTATTTGTCATTATATTTTATTTTAATGTTTTTAGAGTTCATGAGTTGATTGGTTAAAATAAATGTTTTATACTAATTATATTTGGGCTAAGTCTAATGGTACCCGGGTTGGACTTCCATTTAGAAGATTGTGAGTTCAAGTCTCAGTGGAGGCGTTATTGGTTCTTTGTGTTTCAGTAGGTTGAGAAAGTATATGAACAGATACTACAATGTAATAGAGCCAGTAGCATTCAAAAAAAAAAAAAAATATTTGGGCTAAGTCTTGAGTTTATTTTTATGGACCAAATGAAAGGGTTCATTCTTTATTTTTTTAGTGTTATTTAATAAAAGCTCATTTCTTTATTTGTTTAATAAATGCAAGACCATGATATATGACAAATTATGGTGTGGATCATAACAAAAAGTACATTTTTAATATACTAAATGTACATTATTTATGTACTGAATATATATTACACAAAATAATGTACTTTCAGTACTCAAATAATGTACATTTTCTGAATACAATGTATATTTTTTTAATATACTAAACGTACATTATTTTTGTACTGAATGTACATTATTTTACAATATATAAAATATAGTTCATACAACTTCTATGGACCATCAATAATGATTGAAGATATATAACCTAGTTATTTATCTAATTAAACAAAAGGAATTCTTTTGTTTGTTTTCCCGGCAAATTATATCGTGCACCGCGGTGCATAATCGATTATGCACCGCGCATAAAAATGACGTCGTTTTGTTAAATGAAAAGAAACGTTATTTATTTTTCGTCGTTTCGTACCCTTCCGCAAAAAGTAACTCTGTTATTCGGTTTCATTTTGTATATACTGCAGTATCAGTTCAACACAACTACAGTTTCATTTCGATATAACTACAGTTTCATTCGATATTTATAGACTCAAATATGTAAAAATGTTATTTAATTTTATTTTATATACACTATAGTTTTATTAAAACACAACTACATGATCATTTTGATATAATTTCAACTTCATTGTACAATATATATACACTCAAATATGTAAAATGTTATTCAGTTTAATTTTATATACACTACAGTTTCATTTCACCATAACTACAGTATCATTTTGATATAACTACATTTTCATTTGATAATATAAAAATAATACGTGGGACATTGTCGGTTAAATGTACTGTAGTGTCAGTTAGTGTTTAATACATCAAACATGCGGACTCCGTTAATGTAATAGCGGACCGTTTTTTTTTTACTTAAAGAAACGACGCCGTTTTTTTCAGCGGTGCACACGATATAACGACTGGGTTTTCCCTGTGCAGCCCACATTCGTTCTAATAATTAAATAAAACCTGGGTCTCGTTCCAATTTTATCTGATGTCCCCGAAGGGACAAATTAAGCACTTAACAAACTAAACACAATGAATTTGTCCCCGCATTGGTAGCTCAACTGGTTATAGAGGTGAAATTTTGGAAGAATGACCAGGGATCGAGTCTCACCAGCGGCAGTGTGGGATTAACCTCTCAAAGTGATGGGGGCTTCTTGTGCGCAGTGAGCACCGGTCTAGCCTCTATGGTGCATGTTCAATTGAGTCACCATGATTTACATCCTCCCAAATGCTTTGTTGGGGAGGGGGGACCGGTCTAACCTCTATGGTTCATGTTCAGTTGAGTCACCATGATTTACATCCTCCCAAATGCTCTGTCGGGCCGGGATTGGGGTTCTTCCTTTGAGTCACCATGATTTACATCCTCCCAAATGCTTTGTCGGGCCGGGGTGTGGGGAGGGGGGACCGGTCTAACCTCTATGGTTCATGTTCAGTTGAGTCACCATGATTTACATCCTCCCAAATGCTCTGTCGGGCCGGGGTTGGGGTTCTTCCTTTTGGAAGAATTAAATAAAACCCAATTCCTAGTAAAATGACAAAGCAAAATTAAACATTATATTTTGTTTCTTAATTCCTACATAAAGGTGCGGCAGAGAATTGAAGTCGTCAATTTGAGCACTATTCCGTCGGCGTTGGTTACGAGAATTGCGGAAGATTTCGTCACTTTGGTGCGAGAGTAGTAGTAGTGAGAATAAGGATCGTTCCCACAAGGAGTAACTAGTTTAATTTTTGTGCTCAAATTAAAGGGAATGCGGTTTGGTATGAAATTGATAATCAAAGTAAGTAAATGAAAAAAACGATGAAGACAAAATATTGAAAGCACTTATAATAGAAAACCTTGGTTAGTAAAGATCCACCACCGGAATTTAGCACTGATCATTGATTCAAAAGATAATTAATATGTACTTGAATATTTGTCGTGAAATGATTTCATTCTCGTTTTCCCTTAGTTGTAGGTAACTAAAGCACACGCGGTTTAATTACCCCTAACTACTAAATAATCTATCTAAGACAAACGCTATAGATTTAATTTAATAGCAGCACTAGAAACTAGAAAAATCAACAAACTAAATAACACAAGCACAAGCGGTTGCATTTAATTTAGAAAAAATATTCTACCTAGATCAATTATCACTAAAGCCGTCAATAATCAATCTTAATCGCTGCTGAAATTAGCATGACTTATAGCACAAATCATTAACTAATATAGCAAACAATTACTCTGTATATCAAGTAAATAACTAGTAGGTCTCCCTAGTAATTAAATAATACAACTATTAAATTAATCAAAAGAATATTTAATACTCAAATGAATAAAAATTATATAACAAAAATAAATAAATAATCTCCCAGTATAATTAATTTCGAAACTTCAATTCACTAAACCAAGCTAAAGAAATTAATCACGCAGAAACATTGATAACAACTTCAACGAAAAAAGAATGAAGATAATCTAGAGAAAGAAGAATTGTACGCCTCAACAAGAGAATTTTACTATTATTTATACACCCTCCAAAATATACTAGAATCATTCTCCACCGTTCAACTCCCTATTTTGACGCCGTACGCCGACTTCCTCCGCAATTCCGATCAACAACGCCGTTTGAATAGAACTGCGATTTGACGAAGCTCCTTTTTGCTGCTGCGCCACAAGATCTGTACGGAGGAGCAAACATTTGTTGTTAATCTTTTATTTGTTTTATCTTTTATGCTAAGAGTTGGACCAAATAAAAAAATAATACTTAAATTATTAACTAGGCATTTAATAAAACACATACTTAACTAATTTGTTAGTACAATATATAATATATATGTATATTACGTATTGTATATACTAGTTGGCATATGTTAATGTGCATGCAAATTAAAAATAATGTATGTGTACGTGTGTGGAAATGGGAAGATTAGCTAGCTATGTTGAGTTAAATGATGCACTAAAATGACAATATGGAAATAGTCAAAACATGGGTGAGAAATGTATGGGAAGTGTGCATGTTATGTGGAAATAGCTATTCTTTGGGAACATTGGATCATGCAACGCAAATGAAGGAAATGCTTCATGGAATACGTGGGTCTCATTCTGCGCAATTCAAGGAGAAAATTACTATAAATAGTAATTATATGTTTGAAAGAAAATCGAAGTTTCCAAAAAGAGAAAAATAGAAATATTATTCTGGAAGGTGCTAGAAAGAATTATTCGGAAGACGATATAAGGAAACTTCCAAACAGGGAAAGATTGGTGTACTATCTGGAGAAGTTAGCTCCATTTTATATTAGTACAAGTTGAGTTAAAATCCAGGTTGGTTACAGTTTGTTTAATTGGTAGAATTAGTTCAAACTGTATTGTATACTTTTTCATAGAGTTGTTTTACGAGGTTAATGTTTAAATAGGTGGTAGACCTAGTTTTGTAATTCATTGAACCTGTAATTGTAAAAACCGCGGGTTGATCTTGAGTGAAAAAGTTTTGGGCGTGGCCCCGCAGATTAGGAGGTGTTCTCCAACTGCGTTAAAAAATTCAGCTTTGTACTTATTTTGGTGCTTCATTTATTTCTACATATTGTGTTACATATCTGCATTACATATTTTCAATTGGTATCAAAGCAGTGTCGCTTAATTTGCTAGCGAGATCCTAGGGATACTCGAGTATTGTTTTGCAGAATGGAAGAGGGTGCCTCAATTTCAAGACCACCATTGTTGAAAGGAGTAAGCAACTATGCTTATTGGAAGGCTAGGATGAAAGCTTTTATCAAATCCTTGGATAAAGAATGTTGGGATGCTGTGGAAAATGCTTGGACTCCTCCCATAATGATGGTCCAAAATGAAGAGAAGAAAAAACCATTTGATCAGTGGACACTAGATGAAGAGAAGAAATCATCAGCGAACCATAGGGCCATGAATGCTATTCTTAGTGCTCTTGGACCAGATCAATTTGAGTTGATATCAGCCACAGATATTGCGAAAGTCGCTTGGGATGTACTTATGACTTATTACGAAGGTACATGGTATGTTAAACTCTCAAAATTAAAATTACTCATAACTAAGTATGAAAGTTTGAAAATGGAAGAAGCTGAGTCAGTCTCTGAGTTTAGTGCAAGGATTAAAAATCTGGCAAACAGGGCACGAAACTTGGGTGAACCATTTGAGGAAGAAAAACTAGTTCGAAAAGTTTTGAGATTATTAGCCCCGAGGTTCAAGATGCAAGTTGTTGCTATCAAGCAATCAACAGATCTAAAAATTCTAACTTTAGATGCTTTAATGAGAAATTTGCAGACTTTTGAGTTAGAAGTGGAAGAGGAAGTCAGGTGTAACATGGAAAGACATGGTTGGAGACATTTCAGGCAAAACAAACCACGACAAGTGTGGCGACCCAAGCAAGCTTGCTTGACAACGAAATGATTTTTTTTCGGTTAAAAAAAAAAAAAAAAACTAGCTTAGGATTTTATTTCTAACAAAATTTTCTTTTTTTGTTTGTTTGTGTCTTTCTTACAAAAAAAAAAAAGTTTTTTTTGAAAACAGAACGTCGATGTGGTATGACATACTAGTGATGCATGACTTTCAAAAGAGATAGTCTGAGCTTTCTGAAGTCGAGCCAACACTCATAAATGGTTGATCGGGAGGTTCACACCTGAAGCCTTCGATTAAAACTGAAGGGTTTTGGTACTGAAAATATTGATGGGCACAACCATGTGTGCAATGGTGATACTTCATCTGGATCCGCGAGCTCTTCATCGAATCAGTTCTATTGAGGTCACTGGTAATGTTTAACTTTCAGTAGTAGCGTTGTTCAATTTTCAAGTATTTCCTCTAGAGCATACTATTGATAGTTTGTTGATAGTCTATCTTGTTAGCCCAACTCTAAACCTGATTCAAGAGCTTGTTGCTCATTTCCCACTACAATTTCCGCTCATAATAGCATGTGTTCTTGGTTTTCCACTCCAAAAACTCAATACACTTGAGCTGTATATGTCTTTTTGAACCCATGCATACTAATCCTGTTTACCTAGAAGAGGGCTACCCGGTGTCTGCTTCGGTACAGAACCCTAGAATAGCCTGGAGTGAAAGCTGTCTAGTGTACTATGCTTCATAAACTAGAAGAGGGCTACCTGGCGTCTACTACGGTTATAAAGAACCCAAGAATGGCCCGGAGTGAAAGCTTTCTAGTCTTCGATGTTCCACAAGCTACTCACCTGGAAGAGGGCTGCCCGGTACTTACTAAGGCTCCACAAGGACCTGAGAATAGTCCGGTGTGAAAGCTGTCCAGTGTTGATATACCTCTCCTATACTCCCATTATGAACCTCTCCACTGATTACCTGTAAGAGGGCTACCCGGTACTTAATATGGTTCCAAAGGATCTGAGAAGAGTCCGGTGTGAAAGCTTTCCAGTGTTGATATACCTCTCATATACTCCAGTTATGAACTTCTCCTATTTCAGATTCTATCTACATCATATCAATTGCATGCTCTTAGTTGAAGTTTCTTGCATTGTTCAATGCATGCTGCTATGGTTATGTTACCTTTGGCTAATGTTTATCAAAAGGGGCAGAAATATGATATGAATTGAGGGGGAGAATGTGTACGAATTGAGGGGGAGACATGTGATATTAGAGGAGAGAGTGCAAAAATTGAGGATGAAGAAATTGTTCCTGGAGAGAAAGTAAAAGCTGAGGGGGAGAACTCGTCATATGAGTGTTTGATTAACATACGCCAAAGGAGGAGATTGTTAGTACAATATATAATATATATATGTATATTACGTATTGTATATACTAGTTGGCATATGTTAATGTGCATGCAAATTAAAAATAATGTATGTGTACGTGTGTGGAAATGGGAAGATTAGCTAGCTATGTTGAGTTAAATGATGCAGTAAAATGACAATATGGAAATAGTCAAAACATGGATGAGAAATGTATGGGAAGTGTGCATGTTATGTGGAAATAGCTATTCTTTGGGAACATTGGATCATGCAACGCAAATGAAGGAAATGCTTCATGGAATACGTGGGTCTCATTCTGCGCAATTCAAGGAGAAAATTACTATAAATAGTAATTATATGTTTGAAAGAAAATCGAAGTTTCCAAAAAGGGAAAAATAGAAATATTATTCTGGAAGGTGCTAGAAAGAATTATTCGGAAGACGATATAAGGAAACTTCCAAACAGGGAAAGATTGGTGTACTATCTGGAGAAGTCAGCTCCATTTTATATTAGTACAAGTTGAGTTAAAATCCAGGTTGGTTACAGTTTGTTTAATTGGTAGAATTAGTTCAAACTGTATTGTATACTTTTTCATAGAGTTGTTTTACGAGGTTAATGTTTAAATAGGTGGTAGAACTAGTTTTGTAATTCATTGAACCTGTAATTGTAAAAACCGCGGGTTGATCTTGAGTGAAAAAAGTTTTGGGCGTAGCCCCGCAGATTAGGAGGTGTTCTCCAACTGCGTTAAAAAATTCAGCTGTGTACTTATTTTGGTGTTTCATGATTGGAAAAGGAATTTTCGTTAACCATGTAACTGCAGGATTACAGAGTATATCTAACTCTAACTAATCCTATAAACCAGCTACACTAAGTCAAGCTATTACAACCATACAATAAATGTATAAAATAAATAACAGTAATAATAATAATAATAACATATACTAACACACCCCCTCAAGCACAAGGTTGGAGGGCGACAACATTGAGCTTGTCACGTAAAGCAGCAAAGCGTGGGGCCGGCAGCGGCTTCGTCAGAATATCTGCAAGCTGATCTGTCGTAGAAACATAGTTAACAACAAAGTCCCCCGAGGCAACCTTATCACGGACAAAGTGATAGTCGATTTCCACATGTTTCGTACGCGCATGAAATACCGGATTAGCACACAAGTACGTAGCACCTAGATTGTCACACCAGAGCGTTGCGGGTTTCCCGGAATGTAACCCAAGTTCGCGCAGCAGAGACACCACCCAAGTGACCTCAGCGGAGACATCAGCCAAGGCTTTGCATTCGGCTTCAGTGGAAGACCTTGCGACGGTGCACTGTTTCTTCGAGAGCCAGGAGATTAAGTTATCACCAAGGTAGACCGCAAACCCGCTCGTGCTTTTCCTATCTACGGGACAGCCTGCCCAATCAGAGTCCGAATAGGCGTGAATGTCGGAAGACGTAGACGGAGAGACCCGAAGCCCAAAGTCTAGAGTGCCCTTAATATACCGTAGAACTCGCTTCACCATACCCCAGTGTTCCTCTGTAGGTGTGTGCATGAACTGACATAGGCGGTTCACCGCGAAACTCAGATCCGGCCTCGTAATAGTCAAGTATTGTAACGCCCCAACGATGCGCCGATACTGAGTAGGATTGTCATAGGGCTGAGTGGCGGGAGTGGCAGTCTTTGTGACGGCTGGTGTGGTAAGTGGTTTACAGTCGACCATACCTGAACGCCCTAACAAATCAGTCATATAACGTCGCTGTGACAGAACCATTCCGCTTGTAGACGATACCGTCTCAATACCCAAGAAGAAGCCCGGTGAGCCCAGATCCCGAATCTTGAAGGCAGATGCTAGTTGTTGGAGGATAGTGTTAACCAGCTTGCTGTCGTTCCCCATCATAATTATGTCGTCTACATAAACAAGAAGATAGACACGTGCCGTGCCCGAGGTGTAATAAAACAGGGACACATCTGTCTTTGACGATTTGAACCCTGCCGACAACAGGAAGTCGTGAAGTCGTTTAAACCAGGCACGGGGGGCCTGTTTAAGTCCATATAACGACCGTTGTAAGTGGCAGACATGGCCCGGTGTGGATGGATCCTCATACCCGGGTGGCTGCTTCATGTAAACCGTTTCTGCAAGATGTCCATTCAAGAAGGCGTTATGGACGTCTAGTTGCCGTAGGGTCCACTTGTTGGTGACGGCTAGAGAGAATAGGAGTCTAACCGTTGTTGGCTTCACAATTGGGCTGAATGTGTCGAAAAAGTCTTCCCCAGCCACCTGGTTGAAACCTTTGGCTACCAGCCGAGCCTTGTACCGTTCTACCGACCCATCTGCAGTACGCTTCGTCCGGAATACCCACTTGCACCCAATTATATTCATGTGTGGCTCGGGCGGAACCAGCCGCCAAGTCAGATTATGTAACAAGGCGTTGAATTCTTGATCCATAGCCTCTCGCCAGTGGGGATGCCCTACTGCTTGTGAGTAACAAGTAGGATCAGCGACCGCTGTTAAAGCATGAAACGGTTCTGAGGTGCCTTTCGTCATGTGGCGTAAGCGCATAACGTGATCACGGCCCTGTGGTTGAGCACGTCGCTTGCGGGCTCGTACCGGTGCAGTCTGTGTGATTGCCAACTGAGGTGGAGCCCTAGCCAGTGGTACTGGTTCACTGTCAGACTGTACGGCACTCGGTGTGACGAGGGTGCTTGGTGCTGGTAGGCACAAGGGTGCTGATGCCCACGGTGCCTCCTGCGGTGTAGACACCGGTGTATAATTTCCTGATGCAAAAGGAAAGTTAGTCTCGTCAAACCGCACATGGCGGCAGATGTAGGTTTTCCCAGTTGCCAGGTCAACACATCTATATCCCCTAAAGGAGACCGGGTAACCTAGGAAGACGCAAGGAATAGACCGGTACTCAATTTTGTGACGGTTGTACGGGCGAAGATGCGGGTAGCATCGACACCCAAATACTCGAAGGAAACTGTAGGGCGGTGATGTTTTAAACAGACGAGCGTATGGACTTTCAAATTTAATTGCTGATGATGGTAAGTAGTTGATTAAACACGTTGATGTTTCAAAGGCGTAGTCCCAATATTGTTGCGGGACTTTGCCTTCAGCAAGAAGTGTGAGACCTATTTCAACAACATGCCTGTTTCGACGCTCTACTTTACCATTTTGTTCATGTGTATAGGCACATGATTGGCGATGATTTATGCCTAGATTTTGGAATATTGTATGGAGTTTGCGGTATTCACCCCCTAGATCGGACTGAATAGATTTGATAGAGCGCGAGAATTGCCGCTCTACCAAGACACGGAACGACTCAAACACTTTATAAATGTCTGATTTTACCCTTAATGGATAAAACCAGCAAAACCTGGAGTAATCATCTACAAATAGACAAAAATAGCGATTACCACTACTAGATAGTTCCGGGGCAGGTCCCCATATATCAGTAAAAATTAGATCAAGTACATTATTACTGGAATTGGGAACACTATCTAGTTTAAAACGGGACGATTTGCCAAGGTGACACGATACACATTGCTTGGGAGTTGCGGTTTTATTGACTGTGACGGGACAGCTTTGCAAGACTTTATTCAGGACTTGACTGTGCGGGTGACCAAGCCGGTTATGCCACACGGTAGGGGAAGCCCGGGAACTGACAAACGCATATTGTGACCGTAACTTTGGAACCTTGTACAACTCGCCAGACGTCAGCCCTTTAAGCAGAACTGCCTTGGTTGTGGAATCCTTCACAAAAAAAGAATCACTATGAAATTCAAAGAAAACCTTGTTGTCATTAGTGAGTTTATGAACGGATAATAAAGGAACAGATAAATGAGGGACATGTAACACATCATTTAAGTGAAGAATTTTAGTTTTAGATGGAATAGACGTGTGACCGACTCGTGAGATGGCCAAACCTGCCCCATTGCCTACACGAAGCACATCCGAGCCACCGTATTCTTCGGAGGTGCCAATCATTGATGCGTCGGGGGTTGCGTGGGCGGTGGCCCCGGTGTCGGGATACCACCCATCCGAAGCGTGCGTCACGGAGGTCGCCGGCGCCTCCCCGGATACGGCTACATGCGCTTGAGCGGGAGGTTGCGTAGTATACCGCTTAAAACAATAAACGGCCGTGTGACCGTGGGAGCGGCAGATTTGACACCGCTGATTCCCACAGCCACCACGACCACCCCCACGACTGGCGTTCCGGCCACCATTGCCGCCGCCCGAACCACGGCCTCCGCCGCGATTATGACTCCGACCACCCGCCGAACTGCTTGTGCCACGCCCTTGTCCAGCGTACAGCGCCGTGTGAGCCACTCCAGTATCCAGAGATGGATAGTCGTCAACCAGGATAAATTCGTGAGCCTGCAGGTAATCAGATAAATGAGAGATAGAGACCGGATTTCCGGTGGCAGTTAACGTCGTTGCAAGCGGCTTCAATTCTGGACGCAGCCCCCGTATAATGTACAGGTTCTGCTCCATGAGGGTTAACGGTCGGCCGTCCTGCAGCAACGCCTCAACAAGGACGCCGGCGCGCCCTAGGTAATCCGCCGTCATCGCGTTCCCCTGCCGGAGCATCTGGAATTGCGACAAGAGGTTGAGACACCTGGCCTGACTGGACGAACCTAGCGCACTGGTGATGGAAGCCCAGATTTCCGCCGCCGTGTTCCGCCCTAACGCGAGGTGGAGGGTTTCGTCCGCCATGGACGAGACCAACAACGAGATGATGGTTTGGTCCTGTTTTATCCAGGCCTTGTAGGCCGGATTCGGAGTAGCCGGAGTGGCGTGGCTGGAGGAGGCATCGTCGGACGCCGGTGTGCCGGCGACTAGTTCCGGTGGACACGGATTGCTGCCGTCAACGAAGCCTAGGAGCTCCTGGCCTCGGAGGAAGGATACGATCTGCATTCGCCAAAATAGGTAGTTCTTCAATGTCAACTTCATTGTGACGTAGTGATGAGCCCCGGCGAGGGAACCGCCAGCAGCCGGAGCTCCACCGTCCGTACGATCGGACCCCGTCGACATGGTTGATTTAGGTGCGGGAAGGAGGGGGAGAATTTGTGGTGGAGTTTGAGAGAGATCGAAAAGTCCTAGTCTGATACCAGATTGGAAAAGGAATTTTCGTTAACCATGTAACTGCAGGATTACAGAGTATATCTAACTCTAACTAATCCTATAAACCAGCTACACTAAGTCAAGCTATTACAACCATACAATAAATGTATAAAAGAAATAACAGTAATAATAATAATAATAACATATACTAACATTCATTTATTTCTACATATTGTGTTACATATCTGCATTACATATTTTCAATTGGTATCAAAGCAGTGTCGCTTAATTTGCTAGCAAGATCCTAGGGATACTCGAGTATTGTTTTGCAGAATGGAAGAGGGTGCCTCAATTTCAAGACCACCATTGTTGAAAGGAATAAGCATCTATGCTTATTGGAAGGCTAGGATGAAAGCTTTTGTCAAATCCTTGGATAAAGAATGTTGGGATGCTGTGGAAAATGCTTGGACTCCTCCCATAATGATGGTCCAAAATGAAGAGAAGAAAAAACCATTTGATCAGTAGACACTAGATGAAGAGAAGAAATCATCAGCGAACCATAGGGCCATGAATGCTATCAAATATGCCTATCAAATTTCCCATACTAAAACGTTTGCTTGTTGCCAAGCAAAAATATTATTTGCGAAATAAATCAAAATGAAAATTCGCAAAACTCATAACACATCATGAACAACAATCTGAAACACCCTTCAATTAATAAGTTAGCACCCCGTTTGAAAATGAAGAGAACTAAATAAGTAAGCCCTCACAAAAATATCACCCATCACTAAAGTGTTTGATGGGTATAGATTTCACTCAAGTTCATTTCTATAAAATTGCTCTACCATAGTTTTGCATATCTTCTCAATCACCACTACAAGAGCTATGCATGACACAAATCATAAGGGTTTTTCACGGGTTGTAATGGAGCTAGGCCTAAGGTAGGGAATATTTAGGAAAGTAGGTTAAACAAAACCATCAAACTATAGGAACAAATAAATACAAACAATCCAAGCCCCTCAATCTCCATTCAAAAACACTCTCTATTGATGCTTCAACATGACTATCATTTTTAAAAATAAAGAGTTCTTCCTCAATATTACCAGAACTTCCCCTTGCTTCATTCATTTAGAAGTAACTTCAACTCAAAACAAACTGCTGATTCTTTCTCATTTTTCTCATAAATTTTCAGCAACATTTTTCTTTTTCAACATATATTCTCCATTTTTTCCATTTCATTTCTTTCAATTTTCCATACACTTTTTTTTTTTTTTTTGGAATCATGAATTGCCTTCATTTTCATTTCATAGAAGACCAAAAACAAATTGGCAATGAAGATACAACCCGCCTCACTCTCAATCATATCAAAAGCAAGTACTCCCTAATACATATTCTCCACAAACCCAAGTAGATACATAAATAATTTAAAATTTACTCCACTAGTTAGTCAGCTGGGTGAAGGTATTCTTTTTAGATATAAAAGACTTATAAATTATAATGTGGTTCAAAATAAAGAAACAAATGACCACAAAGCTCAAAGTGGGTTAACAAAGGGAAATAAATCATAGGACAAACCGGTTATTTGGATAGTGAGGCTCAAGATCAAATAATGGCCTTAATCACACTTGAATCATGCATGGTCAAATTAGCTTTAATATAGAATCAAGACAAGTTCTAGAGAAACAAAATTATGGAAGAAATCAGACAATATAAAGGAAATAAGACCGAAGTGTCAATCAATGGCTCAAAATAAACTCACAGGTTTATTGTTTACTTAATCTAGCCACTACATATCAAACAAGAAATGCTAACAAACTAATCGCAACTTGTCAAACTATCAATTCAATCATGTTATGAATTTCGAGAAAGAAAAATATAATAATATTTTTTTAAAATAATAATTATTTTGCATAAAATAGTAGTAAAATATTTCTATTTTTTTTTTTTACATAAGCAAACAAATAATAAAACTAAATCCTCTCCCCCACACTTATTATCAACATTGTCCCCAGTGTTGAATAAAATGCATAAAAGATGATAGAAATTAAATAAGAATAGTGAATAAAAGAAAAAGAATGGAACAAACTCCCCTTGGGTTGCCTCCCAAGTAACGCCTTTGTTTATCGTCGTTGGCTCAACTTATGGTTTTAATATTTCTTTAAATTTCCATCGTCTTTTTAGTACCTTCGATGATTATGATCATTCAAAGAAATAATCTCTTCCTGCTGATTAGTACTCAAAAATGATTTATTATTTTTTTCTTCTTTTTTCTCATTAGGCGCAATTTCATCAAATTTAACAAGCTTCAATGAACCAACAAAAATTGTAAAAATCATCACTAGGAGATTTTATGGTATCATAAATATTAAAACTCACAGATTTATCATTAAACTCCATAGTAAGCATGCCACTATGAATATCAATTTTAGTTTTTGCAATTTTTAAAAATGGCCTTCCTAACAAAATATGAGAAATTTTATTATTATTGTCCATATCAAGCACATAAAAATCAACAGGAAAAACAAATTATTAACTTCAACAATCAAATCCTCAATCACAGCCCTAGGAAATGTAGTTGACCCATAAGCTAATTGAATGACTACACTAGTTTTATTCAGGGGTCCAAGATTTAAAGATTTATAAACAGAATATGGCATGACGTTAATAGAAGCTTCTAAATCTAACATAGTTTTTTTCAAGTTTCACACCACTTATCATTCACGAAATAGTAAACATACCTGAGTCTTTGCACTTTTCAGGAAGATTGCTTTGACTAACCATAGAGACATTCTCTTGCACTTTCACTTCCACAAATTTTCCTTTATTTTGTTTCTTTTTTCATAGTACATAACTCTTTTAGAAAATTCCCATAGCGAGGTACTTTTTTGATAGCATCTGACAATGGAGTATTCTCCTCACATTCACGAAATGTCTCATATAAATCATTATTTGATTTTCTTCTTTTTGTTTCTAAAAGAGCTTGAGGAAATGGGGGTACTAGTTTATAATCAGGAAGAGAGAAAAACTTACCTTGGGACTTCTCTTTATTGGTGTCAATGTTACCTGCACTTGTTTCCTTGTTTAAATCAACATTCTTTTCCAGCGGCATACTTCTCACACTAATTGCACTTACATTCTCTTTAGGATTAACAACCGTTTGAGAGGGTAAGTTTCTAGAATTTTGTGCCTCCAACCTGCAGTTGTCAATTGACCCACCTGTCTTTCCAAGTTTTGAATACTAGCCATTGTTTCCCGAATACTAGATCTTGTCTCTTGTTGGAATTGTTGTGTGTCTTGTTGAAAATGCAAAGTGTTAGTAGCAAGAGTTTTAGCAATATCTTCAAGATTCATACCTGAGCTAGAGCTTTGGGCTGGTTATTGTCTTGAAGGAAATTGTTAGTGTTTTATTTCTTTAAGAAAAACCCCAACATATAATTGACAATATTATTATGGCAAATTAAGATAGGGTTTAGCTTGGTGTCTGATTGTCTCTGAAGGAGACTGATTGATCAGTTAAGTCAACAGACGCACCTCTAGATCAAGCCACCGAAGAACTGATAAAGGAAAGTTTCTAAAAGCTGGCACGCAGTTATGAGATGATGGTTTTGGAAAGAATATCAGCGAATCATCTTGTGAGGTATGGACCGAATCTCAAGATTTCTTTCTTCACAAAAAGTCCTACCTTTTACAACCAGAGATATATTTTGAGAGTGTCCAAATCAAGAAGTATATATATACTTATTCGTTCAGAAGTTAGGGTTGCATTGATTGAAGCTGCAACACTCTATACTAAACAGAATACACATCTCTGGTTGTCATGCCTCTTCTCAAGACAATAAGTTCATGGTGATTACGAAGAAGAACTTGAGAAGTATCAACTTTGCTTAAACGATTGGACGCGAAGATCACTCAGTTGTAGGAACAACGTGGGACTGTGTCATTGAAGCGGACTACATCAGAGTTAGCTCTCCAATTGAAGGGATTTCATTGGACTTCTGAATGCGTGGTTCTTCGACTTCAACAATCCACTAAACCTTTGTAGACTGGGTACTGACCTTGTGTGGAGCACTTGAGTGAGATTGTTCTTCTCTACCTTTGTACATTGGATTCTGAGTTAGTGGATTGGACGCATCGGTGATCGTTCCCAGATGTAGATACACACTGTATCGAACTGGGTAAACAAACATATGTGTTGATTTACTTTCTGCCTTAGTCTTTCGCATTACTCAATATCTGCCTATTTATCTGAATGACTGTTTGATTGAGAATCTGAGTTAGTCAGTCACCTATTCAGTTTGCAAGAA
The DNA here is from genome assembly GCF_001879475.1 of Ipomoea nil. Classification (NCBI taxonomy): domain Eukaryota; kingdom Viridiplantae; phylum Streptophyta; class Magnoliopsida; order Solanales; family Convolvulaceae; genus Ipomoea; species Ipomoea nil. The sequence continues at coordinate 1,355,833 of NW_017619666.1, read as the reverse complement.
AGTAAATCAATAATCCCAAATTAAGAGAATATGCAAAATTACAGAAATGGTTGTCTATACTGCTGAAAATTGGAACGATTCTGAACAATCTGGTTCCCTTGTGAGTTTCCATAGCTAAGATTCGAGTGATCCCTCCATCCAGGATTATATGTATTGGAAAATAGATCATACTTACCTTGAGGTTATCCAGGAAAACATCGAGCCATGTTGACATGCTCAATAGGTTCTTCTTGAAGATTCGGGCAAGCATCAGTTTGGTGTCCAATTACTAAACAAATTCCACATGCTTTTATAGTTTGCATATTGCCTACAGCTAATTGACGAACAAGAGTAGTTAAACCATAAATTTGTTGTTTAAGAGCAAAAATATTTACCACATTCACTTGCTTAGACGGTTGGACAGGTCTATTGCCAAACTGTTGAGAATTTGCAGCCATGTTTGCAATTAGAGTCCTTGCAGCATATGATGTCTTGTCAACTAGAGCTCTTCCACTCGCTGCATCAATCATGCTTCTACCAGTCGGAAAGAGTCCTTCATAAAAGTACTAAATGAGTAGTTGATCACTGATTTGATGGTGTGGGCAGCTTGCACAAAACTTCTTGAAACGCACCCAATATTCATACAAGGACCCTCAATTGTTTTGCCTTATACCACAGATTTCCTTTCTAATGTTGGCCGCCAATATTCATACAAGGATTCTCAATTGTTTTGCCTTATACCACAGATTTCCTTTCTAATGTTAGCCGCCCTTGAAGCTGAGAAATATTTTTCAAGGAACACTGTCTTCATGTCATTCCATGTGGTGATGCTCTCGGAAGGTAGATAGTATAGCTAATCTTTCGCTGAATCTTTCAAAGAAAAGAGTAAAGCTCTCAACTTGATTTGTTCTTCAGTAACCCCTATGGGTTTCATACTTGAACATACCACATGAAACTCCTTTATGTACTTGTGAGGATCTTTACCTGCAAGTCCATGAAAAGAAGGCAAAAGATGAATTAATCCATATTTTAATTCAAATTGTACATTAGCATCTAGACCAGGAAAAGTAATGCATAAAGGTTGCTAACCTAAATTTGGAGCTCCAAGCTCTTTCAAAGTCCGATTTTGAGCTATGGCGTCCTCTTCTAAATCAGAATTGGTGGAAGATTGGGAATCGGTGGCCAGAGCACTCTCCAATTTCCTCCAAGCACTATTACAGAAACAGTCATTCGCGTCCAAAGTAAAGCATAATTCGCGTCCAAAGTAGCTGGGACGCAGATGTTGGGGACATACAATCAGCGTCCAAAGTAACTTTGGACGCGAAAAATGATACTTTGGACGCGAAAAATGATAATTCGCGTCCAAAGTTCTCGCGTAAAGTATTTTTTATTAAAAAAAAATAAACACTATACGCGTCTAAAGTTCATGAACTTTGAACGCGTATAGGTGCTTGTATTTAAAAAAAAAAAAAATACTATACGCGTACAAAGTTCATGAACTTTGTATGCGTATTTTATATATATATATATATATATATATATATATATTGTTTATATTTAAGATAAAAAACTGAAATCAGCACTAATACATTAATCCTAGATGATCAAACACAACTACCAGCAGTCTATTCCACTGAGAATTCACCTGTTAAGATCATAAAATGAGATTATTTTGAAATATCAATGTTTCTAGAACCTCCAAACAACAAGAAATGAAGCAAGGAGATTGACTTGGCAGAGTAAGCTACAACTACTCATGATGAAAGAAAGAAAAACAAAATCAGACCTTCACAGTCCAGTTCTTGTCAACAAGAAGATTTGAAGACTTCAAATCACGGTGAACAAGTGGTGGGCTAAGATGATATAGGAGATAATTCATCCCCCGTGCCTGCAAACAGAAATATAAAGAAACTTATGAGAACTTTTATGAAATGAACTGCATTAATACTTACTAATTTCTCACCAAATAAACACAAAAAGATGCTAGACGTAGTAGCAGAAAGGAGAAATATGTAAACAAAAAAAAAAGTAAAAAAAAATGAATGATAATCTGATGGGAACAAACAAAAGAATAAGAGACTTTCAGGGCTAAATTATACATGCAGTATGTTGATTACAAATAGTGAATATGAAATTCTCAAGGTGAACCAGTTAGAATCCTACTTCTATACCTATGGAAGGTCATTCATGTTAATGATAAATGTCAATTGCTCTGGAAGTAGCCAAAGAAAAATAAGAAGGGAAGAGAATTAGAGCAAATAGAAAGTTGATGAGTAACCTTGGGAGGAACTCAGTAAAAATAAGAATGGGAAGAGAATTAGAGCAAATAGAAAGCCAGCACCAAACAACATTGTTCCCTATGCAATGATTAAAAAACAAGACCAACTGGTAAATGAAGCAAATAAATAAATGCATGCCATATATTACAAAGGCACACAAATCATCAATATGAGAGGGATACATGGAAGCATAGAGGGAAAGCAGGAAGCAAGAAAGTCAGGGGGTTATCACAAGAAATAAGCAGAAACCTTATAGTTGCTACGTTTCATGAAGAACTGCATGGATGGCTTCAGACCAATCGTTAAAGCAACCCCTGATACGAAGAGGATCTGGTTCAGTAAAATGACGGCACGTTAATGGCTGGCATGTGGATATAAATGTAAGAAACTCGAGAAATTACACAAACTGGCAAACATATGAGATAATAGCAAGGAAACTTACATTTCCCATCACAATTAGCCCTTTGTCAAAGAAGAAAATGATTCCAATGAATGAAAATAACACTCCGAATCCTGTCAAGCCTAGCCCAATCTCTGTTTCATTGAAGCATCAAAAGTTTCTTAGGAAACAAAGAATTTCAAAAGCAAATATTTGCTCTATTCATTTCATCTTCTAAAATTCTTACATATTAACTAAGGGCCTAAGGCACACTTTAATTATAGTAAAGAACAGAAGAAAATCAACACTGCAAAGCTGAAAAGGCCGACCATTAAATTATATCTAACCAAATGAAAAAATTTTAAATGCAAACTCGCAATGAAATTCCTCTAGAATTTCAATAATCATAACAAAAATTAGTCACCTCAAGTCTTCAACAAATTAAATCAAGCATACAACATAGGTTTTTGCCTATAAGTGCAGAGCTGTCTCATTTTATTTTTGCTAAAGTTAGAAGCCTTGCATTTCATACTTATCAAGAGCTACACAATCTAATTTTCTCATGCTACAACAGAGCCCATAACAGTACAAGACATTATAAATATCCACCTATACATTTTAGATACAAGCAATTCAATACAATAGCAGAAAATTAACATACTAGCTGTTATGTTTTAACTAAATACTCACAAGATGAAATCCATGAGGTCCAGGAGTAAGCCCAGTTATACGAACTTTCACAGTGGTAGGACCTATGTGAAATAAGAGACAATGCATAAATGTTATTACTATGGCCACAAATTTCATATCTAATAGACCTACATTTAGGGGGAAATGCATTATGTTTTGGCAGAAAACCCTACTACATATACAAATTTAACTAATAGCTCCAATGTCAAAACCTTCAATACAATACTTACAGTTCCTGGGCGAAAATCGATTTATTCAAGCAGAAAACAATAAAATAAATTTAATTGCAGACGAAATTTTCATATCTGGAACACATAGAAGTTTTCTGCATACACAAATTCAGCTAAAATCTTAAAAAATCAAAACCTAGAATGAAAACGCTTGTTATTTTCGTCGATGGTTGATTTAAAAAAGAAAAAATCAAGCGAGTTCAGAGCACGGAGAAGACAGACCATCGTCGTCTTGTGTGAGAGTGACGATGCCTTCGACATTGGAGGTGCCTTTGAGTACAGCGACGGCCTTCTTGGAGGAGGCGACGACGGTGAGGGGCTTGGAGGCGGAGACGGCACGGAGGGCGAGCGATTGGTGAGCGGGTTTGTTGTTGACTTTGAGTGACACGCCGTGGAAGGAGGAGTGGAGCAGAGAAGCGTTAGAAGACACATATGAAGACAGATCTGATCTATTTTAAGAAAAAAACACAAGAAAATAAAAAATATATCGTTACCTTTGTGCCTTTGAGACAGATCTGAAGGCGGAGCGTCGTTGCCGTCATCCCCAAGCCGCGGCGGAGCTTCTGGTCACAATGAAAGAGAGTCTTCTGCCGTCATTCCCAAGCCGTCGCAAGCTCTTACTATCTCCGTCGCAGAGAGAAGGGAGAGCTTTTAAGAGAGAGAGAGAGAGAGGCGTGAAGATTAGAGAGAAGAGAGGCGTGAGAAATTAGTAACTTTTTAATATTTAATTTAATTTTTTTTTAAAAAAGCATGAACGCGTCCAAAGTGATTCAACTTTGGACGCAGATTATTTTTTAAAAAAAAAAAACAACGCGTGATAATAGGCGTCCAAAGTTCTATAACTTTGGACACCTATTCTTTTTAAATTAAAAATAAAAATAAAAAAAAAATTATATAGTGTCATTTTAATTACGGAAATGCCACTGCACTACATTTTAGGCGTCCAAAGTTCAAACTTTGGACGCGAATTATTTGATTTTATTGATGTTTTTTGTACTAGTGAAGCTTGTTTCCTTAACCTGCATAGAGTTCTTTCAATTTTTGGATCATACGACAATATTTCTCGATTAGCAGATTGAGTTATAGGTATAAACCATGAAAGGTATTGCAACAATTATGTAAAATAGTGAAAGAAAAGTTTTTTTTTTATTTTTTTGGGACAAATGAAAAAAAAAACAAATAAATAAATAAACACAAAATAAACAAGAAAAGCTCATCGGCAACAGCGCCAAAATTTGGCGAGCTGTTGTAGGCTCCCAAATTATAACCTTACAAATGTAGTAGCGGGAGTAAGGGTCGATCCCACGAGGAGTAACTAGTTTAATGTATGTGCTCAAATTAAAGGGAAGAGGGTTTGGTACGAAATTGATAATCAAAGTAAGTAAATGAAAAAAAAAAAAAAAACGATGAAGACAAAATATTGAAAGCACTTATAATGGAAAACTTTGATTAGTAAAGATTCACCAACGGAATTTAGCACTGATCATTGATTCAAAAGATAATTAATATTTATTGTTAAATATTCCTATCAACTCATAATGTATGTGTTTTTTTGTAGCCTGGTAACATTCCATCAAACCAACCACCACGTGTAGAAGAACATTGAAGATTGACAACATGGTTTGCTATGCGACTTTCTTTTGGAAGCGCATTGAAGATTGATAACTTGGGTTGTTATGACAATACTTTATTTTGAAAGCACAATCAATGCAGTACAATTAATATTGATATAGAAGTGTTCTTTTTTTTTTTTTTTTTTGCAATTAAGAATACATATTGATGTATTTGTTCTTTGTGCAAGTAACTAGTACTTGGTAATGTATTAGTTATTTTGTACACTTTGATTATGAAATTTAATATGAATTTCATTTTACACTTTGTGGTGGAACTTCCAAAGCGGGTAAAGGAGGTCTAGGTTGAGACTGCATACTTTGGAATTGTTGCCCATGAAAATCTGGTGGTTCTCTATTATTAAAATGTTGGGGATTAGCAACCCCCATTGGATTGCTCCATGAAAACCTGAGTGGTTTCTTGAGGAATTTGGATTATAGGCCACTTAAGGTTGAAATGATTGGATTATAGGCCACTTAAGGTTGAAATGATTAATGTTGTTGTGGCCTATTGTATCCCACCAAATTAATATGCTTCATGGGAGATTGAGAACTCGAATCATTAAGGCATTCTCCTAGATTATGTCCACCACCACAAAGATCACACATCAAAACTTGACTTGAAGGAGTAGGTGGAGTAGAAACATAATTCACAGTTTGCTTTTGAAGAGTGATTTGAGCTAGCTTTTGGACCGTGGAAGCAACATTATCAACCTTAGCCGACAAGGCTGAAATTTGCTCCACTTCATGCATGCCTCCTACAAGTTTTTGTGAAGATCTCTCCGAGTATACGAAAGTAGTTTAACCTGTCTTTTAAAAAAATGTAAAAGGTACGACACGAATTACCTTTCTTCTGTTTAACATGTTTCCTCTTTGATCCTATAAGAATTGAACTTGTTAGTTTCTTCATATTCTCTTAACAGTATTGTGGTAAGTTGCTTGAAGAAATGATTTTAAAATAACATATAAGAGTTTTTTTAAAAGAGAATAATCCTTCTTTTGCATATTTTCTTGGAATACTAATAGTTGGATATGGAATAATAATGTTGATCATTAATTGATTCCACTTTTTATTTTCTATTACAAAGGATGATTTAGAAAATGTAAATGAATAGGTTTTATTCATAATTAAGAATCTGGGACCAAAGCTTTCAGATTACTAATCTCTGGTTAGTGCTTAGTGGTGTCATCATGTGTTTCTATTAGTGGATTATTAGTTTCATGTTAGTGCTCTTTCATTTGTCTCCTTAATATCATCTTATGTAACAATCTTCAAGTAATGGTCTTGCAAGATTCATGCGTAAGGTTTGATCTTGTAATTTTGCATATTCTCTTAATCTAGGATTATTGATTTACTTTCTTGCAAACTGAATAGTGGACTGACTAACATAGATTCTCGATCGGACAATCATACAGATAGATAGACAGATATTGCATAATGCGGAAAACTAAGGCAAAAAGTAAATCAACACATATGTTTGTTTACTCAGTTAGATATAGTGTGTATCTACATCTGGGGATGATCACCGATGCGTCCAATCCACTAACTCAGAATCCAATGTACAAAGGTAGAGAAGAACAATCTCACCCAAGTACCCCACACAATCCAGTGTTTTCATAAATTGCAGTCACTTTCATTCTGAATCGTTTGGGTAGAGAACGAAGGATCTTCTTGACAACTCTTTCCTCTGTAAACGGTTCCCCAAGTACTGATGCTATGTTCATTATGTAACACCCCGTGTTACGGCCCCTAAAACCATTTAATTAATCAATCAATAAGCCCAAGATAAGGAATAAATCATAATGATTAATTAGGGAAAAAGGCCCACCATAGTCCATGGGCCCTCATATATAAACCCAACCCCTAAACCCAATCCTTAGTTCTGAAAGGAATAGAATTAGCAAGCCTATAATATTAGTTCCTAATTAGGACTCCTAAATATATAAATAAGGGACTTAGGAGACACCTAGAACTTCCCACACGCCTAAACGCCCCACCTCCCCAGGAGAGCTCCAAGAATTCCCCTAGAAGAAAGCAAGAAAGCTTAAAGAAAGACCCTTCATAGCCAAGGAACTAATTAAGGCTAAGAGGTAACCCATGTCTCAACAAAACCTATTTTCATAGCTATGATTTCCCCCTTAGGGTTTCCCCATATTATTGTGTATTAATGACTTGTGATGATTATTGCTGATGATTGATGTGATGATCCCATGGGGGATCTTGATAATCTTGATATTGAGAGATTCTTGATAATTATGATATTCTTGATGATTATATGGAGTTCCTGATGATTATGTGTTGTTCTTGATAATTGGGTGATGATCTTGATGATTATGTGTTATTCTTACCGAATCTTGCAATTAGAAGACGAACCGTATTCTTGTTGATATAAAAGTGATTAGAACCCTAGGTTGTATCGTATGATCTTATTCTTGGATTATCGGGTGGGGAAATCGCATGTTTGGATGTTGATTATACTTAGAAAAGCATGATAGGTTATGTGCCGTTCGTTCCTCGTATTTGATTCGTTAATTGTCTACGGGTTGTCGTTAATTGTGTTGTAAAGTGTCTAAGTATGGTTTCGGGTTCCATAACGGTTCCCGGGGCGTAAAGTGTGTGAAAGGAGTCAGTGGGGGGTAGGTGGGGGGTAGGGGACCCGCCACCTACCCATAGCCGTAAACCATCGCCTGGCAGCGGGTGGCCGGCGGGCGGGCAGTTGCCCGCCGGCGACCCGCTGCCCGGAACAGTAGAAACCGGCGGGCAGCCGGCAGGTGGCCCACCACCCACCGGCTACCCGCTGGAAAGTCGTCCCACCCGGGACCCCGGCTTCCCCGTTTGACGTCCCCCGTTCCCCGTGGTGTCCCAACGGACTCCGTTTATCGTGCCTATGTCTAGTTTGATGTTTCGGGTACCGTTCGTAGGTTTATGGGTCTATTATATTACATGCTAGTTGAATTGGTATCCCGTTGACCTAGGTGGAAGAAGTATGAACCCCTTAGGACTATTCTTAGTAAGTGATGAATCACGCATAGGTTTTGTTATGCGCTTTCTCCCCCTTCCTAATGTGTAATGTGGGTTGCATGTGCTTGCTACGTGTTATGTGTGTGTTACCCCAATTCGGTTGCGATCGGATTGGTTATCCTGAGCTGCGGTTCAGAAGCTGGCTGCGGTCAGATTGATACTCTTGGGCTGCGGTCCACCGTTTGGTTGCGATCAAACGTTTCTATACGAGCTGCGGTTCGTCCTTTTTCCTGGCTGCGGTCAGATGACATTCTCTTGGGCTGCGGTGCACTGTTTGGTTGCGATCAAACACTATGATAAGCTGCGGTTCATCGGTCGGTTGCGATCGACCCCTCCGTGTTGCGATACGGGGCAAGGTGCTGCGGGGCCGTGTCAGAGCTATATGCGCTGACCCTCATGTATGGGCATGCGATTGGTCCTGTGGCGCCAACAAAGTGTGTTATGTGTTGTGATATGGATGAGTTGTGATTATGAGTGTCTTGGGGGATGTGACTATGGGACTTATATTGGGGATTGTTCATGTTGGGTTATGATTATTGTTTATGCCTTGCCTTATCTGCCTTATCTATTGTGAACTGCATATGCTCGTTATAACTGTTGCTTGTGTCTGGCCTTATCTGTCGAGTCATTCCCGGTTTTAAAGCTAGAGTTCGTAGGATATATCTTCATGCTCAAAATGGTTTTCGTATATCTATATATATCTCTATATGTATTGTATTTCAACGCGTTGGAGTGGGTTACCAGCATCTCTCGCTGAACAGATATATTTGGCTTTCAGGCACAGAGGACTAGAGCACTGGAGCGCGCTAGAACTGGAGCGTAGAAGTAGAGTAGTTTCCCTTTCGGCCTGCGTGCCATGTTATGCATTGTGTTCAATGGATATTAGTTAGACAGCCTGTGCACCTGGGTTCTCTAGCCCAGGTGTGGCATAGCACCCCGTACACTTATGATATACTTTGGGATGTAATGAGATATTACCTTTATTATATAAGCTTAAAATGTCTTGAAAATCTGGGATGTTACACATTAGATCCTGAACACGACTGTGAAAGTTAGATATAGTTTCTTCTTCACTCATTCTAAGAGCTTCGAATTCTGACAGGACCATTTGGACCTTTGACTGTTTGACATCATTGGTACCCTCATATCTGGTTTCAAGAATTCCCCGTACACGTTTAGCCTCTTTTATTCCTGTAACCAGAGTGAAAACTGATTCATGTAGAGATCCTACAATTGAATTCAATGCTTTATTATTCAGATCTGAGGCCGTTATCTCATCTTCAGTCCATGTTTCTATCGGTTTGACCTCAGTGGTTCCATCATCATTCTGGATTGTTGGAGGAGTCCATCCAGTGAGGACAGTACGGTAAACCCTAGTGCCTTGATCTTGAAGATAAATCTCCATTCGAGCTTTCCAGAAGGAATAGTTGTGATCATCCAATTCCGGTGGTTTCATATTTGCATCCATCCTGATTTAGTCAGAAGACCAGCCAGAACACACAAGTAGAGAATAGACCAAATATCTCAATAGATAACCAAGCAAATAGCTTCTTAAAGAAAGAAAAATGCAAAAAGCTTTTCCCGTATGGATCAAGTCATTATGTAGACTTAAAAACTCTGATACCACATGTAATTTTGCATATTCTCTTAATCTACGATTATTGATTTACTTTCTTGCAAACTGAATAGTGCACTGACTAACACAAATTCTCGATCAGACAGTCATACAGATAGATAGACAGCTATTACGTAATGCGGAAGACTAAGGCAGAAAGTAAATCAACACATATGTTTGTTTACCCAGTTCGATACAGTGTGTATCTACATCTGGGGGATGATCACCGATGCGTCCAATCCACTAACTCAGAATCCAATGTACAAAGGTAGAGAAGAACAATCTCACCCAAGTGCCCCACACAAGGTCAGTACCCAGTCTACAAAGGTTTAGTGGATTGTTGAAGTCGGAGAGCCACGCATTCAGAAGTCCAATGGAATCCCTTCAATGGAGAGCTAACTCTGATGCAGTCCGCTTCAATGACACAGTCCCACGTTGTTCCCAAAATTGAGTGATCTTCGCATCCAATCGTTTAAGCAAAGTTGATTCTTCTCAATTTCATCTTCATAATCACCATGAACTTATTATCTTGAGAAGAGGCACAACAACCAGAGATGTGTATTCTGTTTAGTATAGAGTGTTGCAGCTTCAATCAATGCAACCCTAACTTTTGAACGTATATGTAACACCCCGAAATATTTCAACTTTTAAGGCTTATATAATAAAGGTAAATTCTCATTAAATCCCAAAAATATAACATAAGAGTATGGGGTGCTATGCCACGCCTGAGCTAGAGAACTCAGGTGCACAGGCTAACTAACTGAAATCCTCCATAACGTCAATACATAAGCATGGCACGCAGGCCGGAAGGGAAACTATCTACTCTACGCTTCAAATCTCTAGCGCGCTCCAGTGTCTACTCATCTGTGCCTGAAAGCCAAATATATCTGTTCAGCGAGAGATGCTGGTAACCCACTCCAACGCGTTGAAATACATTATAGATAGATATATATAGATATACGAAAATCATTTTGAAGCAGGAAGATATATACTTAAGAGACTCTAGCTTTAAAACCAGGAATAGACTCAGCAAATAGGGATGAGCACATCAAACAATAATAAACAGTTAAGTAGAGATAACATCATAAGGAATATTCATCTAAGGTCACAGATCACTTTCCAATTCCAAAACACATCATCATTCAATCACCATTCATATCACATAATCGTTGATGGCGCTACGGGACCAATCGCATGCCCCGAACATGAGGGTTAATGCTTATAGCATTAACACGGCCCCGCAGCACCCTACCTCAGTACCGTGGTATGAGGGGAGTTAATCGCAACCAACCCTTTGAGAACCGCTGACGAACTCAACGTCGGACCACGATCCGACACACCGCTGACGCACACAGTCGGTGGACCGCGATCCCCTTTACAAGGGGGACTTACGAACCTACACACTGTCGATGCGCACAGTCGGTGGACCATAGCGGATCAAGCCCGGCTTAACGCTGAGCTATACTCAGTCGGTGGGCGAAGATCCTCGAAGACTATGGCCCTACACACCGCTGTCCCATCATTCGGTGGATCGCAGCCAGCCGTAGCCCTACACACCGCCTGATTACTCAGGTCGGTGGACTACAGCCTTCCTCGGCTTATTGGCCCTACACACCGTCCTGGCGCGTTCAGGTCCGGTGGGTCATAGCACCGAGGCCCATAATTGGACCTGTAGTCCAAGAAGTGAATCAATTTGGCCTTAGCCACTTCTGAGCCTTAGCTCAGGAACAATCCATTTGGCCTTCAGCCACTTCCGAACCTTTAGTCCGGGAACAATCCATTCGGTCTTCAACCGACTTCCGAACCTTAGTCCGGGAACAATCCATTCGGCCTTCAGCCGACTTTCGAACCTTAGTCCGGGAATCACCCATTTGGCCTATAACCAAAATGGGGGATCATGCAACACATAACACATAGCAGCACGTAATAGCACATCGGGAGGGGAAAGACATAAATAAACTTATGTGTGATCATTCACATATTAAGAATAGTCCTAAGGGTTCATACAACTTCCACCTAGGTCAACGGGTTACCAATTCAACTAGGATGCAATTCCTAAGACTTATCTAACCTACGAATGGTACCCGAAACATCAAACTAGACTCAAGTACGACAAACGGGGTCCGTTGAGACACCATGGGGAGCGGGGAACATCAAACGGGAAGCCAAAGACCCGGGGTGGGGTATGGACCAGCGGGTAGCCGGTGGGTGGGGGTCACCCGCCGGCTGCCCGCCGGAGGGCACTGTTCCGGGCAGCGGGTTGCCGGCGGGCAGGTGGCTGCCCGCTACGGGGCAGTGTCCTTTTGGGCAGCGGGTAGGTGGCGGGTTCCCCTACCCCCCACTGACTCTTTTCTCATATATTCGTCCCGGGAACCTTTGTGGAACCCGAAACCATGCTTAGACACTTTTAAACGCAAATAACGACACCACGTAAGCAATTAACGGATCAAAAGCGAGAATCACATAGGACTTATCCTATTACGACTTCTAAATATAAACAACACCCGAACATGCGAATTCCCACCCAAATATAAATCAAGAACATCACAATACAAATTCCCAATCCAACCTAGGGCTCTAATCCCACCCAAATCATCAAGAACATATTTTATCTTTAACATCAAGAACATCAAGATTCGTCAAGAATCATCACATCAAAATTAAGAACTTCTTTTCAATCACCAAGATCATCAAGATTATCAAGAAAGCATATAAATCATCTTATCAATCATCAAGAACATAACACAAATATCCTAGAAGAATTCATCAAGACAGGAGAATATAGAGGGAGGCCAAGGAAGGAGATTATAGCGAAGAAAATAGGTTTTGTTGAGACATGTGTTACCTCTTAGCCTTAATTAATTTCCTTGGCTATGAAGGGTCATTCTTTAAGCTTTCTTCTTTCTTGATTTCTCCTAAGGGGATTCTTGGAACTTCTTGTGTAGTGAGAGATTATTGTGGTGTAAGATCTAGGTGCCTCCTATGACCCTATATATATATATATATATATATATATATATATATATATATATATATATATATATATATATATATATATATATATATATATATGGATGCACTCAGGTGCGAATAAGTGCTCAGGAGGGAAATGCGAATGAATCAGCGCGCGACACGTGTCCAGATCTAATAACTTTTAAAAAAAAACGCGGTGGCATTTTTGTAAATAATTGAACATCGAAGTGCAAGTAAAATCACTTACAAGTGCACCTACTTTCACCTATAAGTGCATGTAATTTTGCCTTGTTAGCATTCACTTTCCGCAAACATTCATACACCTGGGTGTGCTTATAACTATATGTGCAATTATTTATAACTATAGGTGCAACTACTTATAACTATAGGTGCACCTACTTTCACCTATAAGTGCATGTAATTTTGCCTTGTTAGCATTCACTTTCAGCAAACATTCATGCACCTGGGTGTGCTTATAACTATCTGTGCAACTATTTATAACTATAGGTGCACCTATTTATAACTATAGGTGCACCTACTTTCACCTATAAGTGCATGTAATTTTGCCTTGTTAACATTCATTGATCTGAGTTCAGCGGGTAGTAATACCCCTGAAAACCACTCGCAAACATTCATACACCTAGGTGCAACTACTTATAACTATGTGTGCAACTACTTAGAACTATAGGTGCAACTACTTAGAACTATAGGTGCAACTACTTAGAACTATATGTGCAACTAAGTATTGATGCTCAGTGTAAATTTTACTTGCACCTATAATACATTTTACATGCACTTGTAATACATTTTACTTGCACTTCGATGTTCAATTATTTACGAAAATACCACCGCATTTTTTTAAAAAATCAGTGTTTCTCATCCATTAGATCTGGACACGTGGACGAACAGAATTCATTCCTATTTCGCGCCTGGACGAAGCATTCGCACCTGAGTGCGATTTTATATATATATATATATATATATATATATATATATATATATATATATATATATATATATATATATATATATATATATATATATATATATATATATATATATATATATATATATATATATATATATATATATATATATTTCCAAGAGTCCTAATTGGAGTCTAAATACTATGGGCTTGCTAATTCTATTCCTTATAGGACTAAGGGGTTGGTTATAGGGATGTGGGCCCATGGACTATGATGGACCTTTCTTAGTTGATTAATGGGTTTTTAATTCTCTTTTTAGGGTAAGTGATTAAATATTTAGTTAGGGTTAGGGGTCGTTACACGGGGTGTCATAGTATATGTATATATATACTTCTTGATTTGGACATTCTCCAAATATATCTCTGGTTGTAAAAGGTAGGACTTTTTGTGAAGAAGAAGATCTTGAGATTCGGTCCATACCTCACAAGATGATTCACTGATATTCTTTCCAAAATAATCATCTCATAACCGCGTGCCAGCTTTTAGAAACTTTCCTTTATCAGTCCTTTGGTGGCTTGATCTAGAGGTGCGTCTGTTGACTTAATTGATCAATCAGTCTTCTTTCGAGACGGTCAGACACCAAGCTAAACCCTATCTTAATTTGCCATAATAATATTGTCAATTATATGTTGGGATTTTTCTTAAAGAAATAAAACACTAACAGATCTATTTCTTTTTCTTGCATTTCTCCATATGTTCTCTAATTATATACCGTTTGAAAAAATATATATGGTTATTTGAATAACTATTGTAATCATGTATGCAGCTGTATCGTGTGCTATAGATGGTTCGTCTTTTGTTATTCTTGCACTTCTTCCCGATTCTGCTAGGTCTAAGGCATCTAATGAAGCTTCATTGAATAGTGTGGATGGGGTAATTTTATTGTATAATGTAGAAACTCATGTTCCTTTGGTTACCTGACTTGTGAATTGAAGAAGGTATGAATTTCCTTTATGTTTTTCTGATCTTTGTTATTCATTTCCCCCATCTAGTTGGGTCTCCAGTTACTCTGGACGCTTACATTACTTGTCAGCAACTTCGCGATCAGACAATTATACGGAGACAAAATTTCTTCAATCTGATGAGATTGGTAACCACTCTCCTATTTGCTTTATACAATTTCAATCTTTATTTCTTCTCCCTATACTTTGTTAAGTTATACCATGCTAATCAAGAAGTGATCTGTATGGAGATGGATGGAAACTTCACCTTTTTACTTATTTTTTAAATTATACAAATATGCTACTATTTTCAAATGTGAACACTGATAGTGTTTATGGACATATTCACCATGTTTGGTAAAATAGTTAGTTTATAGGCCAATTTTGACCGCTATTAGTTATTTGACTTAGTTTAAAAATCAATATAAGTGTTTGGTTAATTAGATTTTTATACTTCAAAATGCTAAAATTCAAAAAGCTACTCAAAGCAACTTTTTCAATTAGCTTTTTGAGAAAAGAAATTATACCAAACAGCTATCAACTAACAGCCAAGGTTGAAAAAATCGCTAGGCGCCCTCTAGGCGCCTGGGGACCGCCTAGAGCGATTAATCGGCACTTAGGCGGGCGCCTAGGTGGCCGACCGCCTAGCGCCTAGGCGCCGATTAATCGTTCGCCTAGCGCCTAGGCGCCGATTAATCGTCGCATAGGCCCGATTTTTGCAACACTGCTAACAGCTAATTTACCAAATACATTTCTACAATCAGCTAATGTTGTCAACAAGTTATACTCTCTAATTAACTCAATCAACTAACGGCTATTAGCTAACAGCCATTTACCAAACCGGGTAAATTTTATCTATTGAGAAGCAGAAATAAATCACAGTAGTTCCTTCCATAATGTAAGTTTGACTTAAAAATCTTCCTTGGTGCGGGGAGGTCTGGGTATGCATATATGTATGGAGAACTACCAGAGTTTCACCAAAATCCAAATCAAATTTCACCTGTCACATCTGTAACGTTAGAAAGGCCATGGGAAACCCTATGCAAGTATGTAACGGCTCGTCTTATGCTCTTCCTCTTTATGAATTGTGTTCAAAATTTCTGGAGAAGAGGATGACACCTGTTGAGGTGGTGCAATTGCGCAAAGGAGCAGCAACATGTATTTGATTTAATCTTCCACACTTTCACACTATTATTAGATTTGATTTCAATTACTTAGCTTGAGGGTTAAATAGTTTTTTTCAATTATTTAAGAAAATGTAATTAAATTATTCTTCCCAGGCATTCAACATCATTATTGGGCGGGTCCAATTTAATTTTTTTTAGAATGATTAATATTTGATACACGTATGATGTTCAGACGTTATGCCATGGAACCGTGTTCACCATTCATGGTGAACACGGTTCTAACGGTGTTAGTACACCGTTATTTTTTTTTTTTTTTAATTAATTGCGTGACTTTTCTTCTTTATTTTTACATTTTGCGGTTTCACTTTAATTTGAAGTGAACAAAGATTTCGGACATTCATAAATTATGAATTCATGCCTGCACATTCACTTTGGAACCGTGCCTACACATTCCCGTCCGAAATCACGGACATTCATAAATTATGAATCCATGGCTGCACATTCACTTTGGAACCATGCCTACACATTCACTTTGGAACCATGAGATTATGAATTTTCTGTTATGAGATTATGAATTTTCTGTTATGAGATTATGAATTTTCAGTTATGAGATTATGAATTTTCTGTTATACGATTATGAATTTTCTGTTATGAGATTATGAATTTTCATTACATTCATAATTTCGGACATTCATAAATTATGAATTCATGCCTGCACATTCACTTTGGAACCATGCCTACATATTCCCGTCCGAAATCACGGACATTAATAAATTATGAATCCATGCCTGCACATTCACTTTGGAACCATGCCTACACATTCACTTTGGAACCATGAGATTATGAATTTTCTGTTATAAGATTATGAATTTTCTATTATGAGATTATGAATTTTCAGTTGTGAGATTATGAATTTTCTGTTATGCGATTATGAATTTTCTGTTATGAGATTATGAATTTTCATAAAATTCATAATCTCATAACAGAAAATTCATAATTTGATCAAACACGCGCCGTTAACTCCACATCCGCGAAATTTTTTTTTTTTTGGCCTAAAAACGACGTCGTTTTGTCTTGTGTTCACCATTCTCGGTGAACACGATTCCATGGCATAATTTGCGTATGATGTTATACACCGGTAATGAAAGAGAAGATGTCATATCATTAAAAACAAAGTCAATATTAATTAAAAATTTTTTGCAAAATATTTAAAATTTTTATTTTATTAAAAATTTCTTTTAGTTCTAATTAACAAAATATATTTACTTTCCTAAATATATTTATTACTTAATTATTATATATCTAATTTCTTAAACATTTTTAATTGTTAGATATACATTATTAATTGTTCCCACACAATTTATATATATTAATCACATGTACGACCAAACATTTATTTTATTTAAATCTCTTAATTAACATTAAATTAGTATAATTATTATATGATAATGACATAATCAGACAATGTAAAAATCAACACTTTATCAAATATTATGTAATAGTCAAAATATATCTTAAAACTTATTTAAAAAGTTAGAATGTAATACTCCACACAACAATATTCAATAATGTAAAAAAATCAAATTTGCAAACTAGGACGATGAAACATAAAACGAACCACATTTCTTATGTCTTCATTGTTATTGTCAAAATCATTTCTTTTTATTTGTCCCAATTGACAATTGTTGTCCATCTACAATTAAATTCTACAATAAGAGATTAATGAGAATTATTATTATGAACATTAAATAATATTTAAAAATAAAAAAATTTAAATGGAACTATATGTTCATATTACATACCATATTTTTGTTTTAATTTTCAATGTATAAGTACGTTTGGTATGCCATTTCTTTTTGCAAGTTTAAGCTCTAAAGCTCCTTTCATTCTGATAGACCGAGGACGACCTTTAGTAGTCACACGAGGAGGATCACGCATTGCTACATTATTATCATCGTCATCTTGATGACTTATCATGCTTGTCAAACAACTAGTGCTACTAGTCATGTCATAAACTCATCATCAATTTTCAATGCATCTAACTTTTTTGAATAAACATTGCAAGCCTTCTATCTGGTGTTATAATGCTTCTTTGAACTTGAAGCCTTTTCAGAAAGTTCTAATGAGTAAACCATGATATTATTAAGGAATAAGGGTCAAATAGGCCACTGAACTGCACACCAAAGTGCAATTAGGCCATCGAACTCAAAAATAATGCAATTGGGTCTCTAAACTACACAAAATCATACAATTAGGTCTAAAATAACCTGTTGACCTGAAATTGTGATGATGTGGCGGTTACCAATTTTAAAAATAAATTTTTAATATAATTTTAAATAAAATAATTAATTAAATTAAAAAAAAAAAAAAAAAAAAACTAGAACTGCCGGAGACGATAGGAGACTTATCGTCTCCGGCAGGCTTCGTCTTCATGGCCGGAGACGAAGCTCTTCGTCTCCGGCCATGGAGACGAAGTGGCCGGAGACGAAAGCTTCGTCTCCGGCCATGGAAACGAAGCCTTCGTCTCCATGGCCAGGGAGACGAAGCTTCGTCTCCTGGCCATAGAGACGAAGCTCTTCGTCTCCATGGCCGGAGACGAAGCTTTCGTCTCCGGCCATGGAGACGAAAGACTGCCGGAGACGATTCGTCTCCGGCAGTTTTAGTTTTTTTTTTTTTTTAAATTATATAATTTTAATTAATTATTTTATTTTAAAATATATTTATAAATTATTTTTAAAATTGGTAACCTGCATCTCAAGTAAACAAGTCATTTTGGACCTAATTGCATGATTTTGTGTAGTTCAGGGACCCAATTGCATTATTTTTGAGTTTGATGGTCTAATTGCACTTTGGTGTGCAGTTCAGTGGCCTATTTGATCCTTATTCCTATTATTAAAAAATATTGTTGAACACATATTGTAACCATTCATCTCTTCTTCATTTGATGTGTTTGTAATTTCTCTCTTTTTAGCATATGTTGTCCACCTTTTTAAAATGTAGTGCTTAGGTAAAGAATATATACATTTTTCTTGATAAGAACCATCAACTGATGTCTAAAAATTCAGGATTTTTTTATGCAATACAAATGGACATAGATTTATCTAATAATTTTTTTAACAGTTTTTCTTGATTAATCACACGTACGGTATTTTATTTATGTTTGGAGACAATTTAACAACTGGTGTGATTAATATATATAAATTGTTTGGAAACATGTATCTAAGAACAATTAATATTGTATTTAATAATTAAAAATGTTTAGAAAATTAGATATATAATAATTAAGTAATAAATATGTTTAGGAAAGTAAATATATTTTGTTCATTAAAAATAAAAGAGTTTTATAATAAAATATAAGTTTTAAATATTTTGTAAAAAAGAATCCGGTCAATATTGACTTTATTTTTTAATGATGTGATTTCTTCTTCTTCACCGCTGATATGTGTATATATATATATATATATATATATATATATATATATATATATATATATATATATATATATATATAGAATTACATTAAGGTAAAAACACTTGTTAAAATACAAACCTGTGGACAATTTGGGACCGTTGGATGGTGGGATTGGATGGTCCAGATTGTGGCTGATTATTTCGCGCGTGCGGGGGTTTTTACGTTAAGTGTTTTTTTTTTTTTTTTGGTAGGGGGTTATTTGTGGTATTTTGGTTATCTTTGAGACCTAGTCAAATTAGTCTAGCTATTCCTCTTCCAAGCGCAACAGCTCTCTATTCTGTCTCTTCGCTTCTAGTTCTCGGCCCGAGCGTGATTTACGTCTCCAGGCTTCGCGTCCATCTCGGTTTCATCTCTTGCGTTTCACTTCCACGTTGCAATGGTGGAAGGTGGGGACCGCGGGGACCACCGGTCCGAGGTGCCAGCCGAGGTGCGTATTGTCGCCATATTTTTATTTTACTTTTTTGGTTTTCTGTTTGTTCGTCGTGTTTGTCTTGTTTTGTCGGGGGATTCCTTCATTCTACGCATGGTGTGTGTTTTTTTTTGTGGTGACGGTGGGTTTCGCTTGATTTATGGGCGATATTGGGGCTAGGGTTTCTGATTTTGGGATTTTTTTTTGTATGTATTTGTCTGTTTAATTGCTTTCTGTGGTTGATTATTATGCATGTATTAGGTGTGAGAATGGTGTCTATGGTCTTTTTTTTTTTTTTTTTTTCCAGTGTCTGGTGTCTGTGTTTTTTTTTTTTTTTTTTTTTTTTTTTTTTTTTTTTGTCTTTAAAGTTCCATTTGCTTTAATAAAATTTATTTTCATTTTAAGATAAATTAGTTGCTCTAGTGAAAAAGATAATGTAGTGCTATGCATCCATTCCTGTAAAGTTATAATATGTTTAGTGGTGTTAATGTATAAAATTGTTTGCTGTTATGAAAATGTGTTCGTTTAAGTAGAAAGAAAATAAAATAAAGAATAGGAAGATAATGGTAGAAAAGAACATATCAATGAATCATTATATATGAAGATGAAGAAGAATCAAAATCCAGTATGTTTTTTAATTTCTTGATTTTTCTTCATTTAGATTGTTAGTTGTGATAGAAACATTTGCTTATCAACTGCATTTGCTTAAATTGATTTTTCTTCATTTCCTTTTTCTAGTCTAGTTCTATAATTACTTATAAACTTAGGTTGACCACTTTGACTGTTGAAGCTAAGCATGTAAATTTAATTGCCAGGTATGGCTATTTCATTTACGATGATGATTTAGGTTACTATGATTGCTAGCTTGAAACAGGTTCTATTTAGATTTGTTTTCCCATTAAAATATGTGTTCAGTACTGTTATAGTTTCCGAGTTCTTATTTAGTATTGATTGTATGTTTTTCAAGTTCTTTGGTCTGATGTCGTGAGTTTTTGTCTCATTTATATTTGTGAATTTGTTTGTGCAAATGTGTGCACTCTATAGTCTATCCAGATTTGTTTTCATGTTCTTGTTTCCGAGTTCTAATTAAGTTTTGATTGTATGTTTTAATTTACAAGTTCTTTGGTCTTATGTTGTGAATTTTTGTCTTAGTTAGATCTGTGCATTTATTTGTGCGAATGTGTGCACTCTACGAAGCTTTGTGTAGTCCTATTTCCTTGCAAACATGTTGTTTGTACTGTGCACAGGTATTTAATTGTGTTTAGCGCAGTATTGATTTGTTTGTGGTGTTTTTTTTTAGTATTCAAAGTGGGATTGCAGCCTTGTGAAGGGGGACTCTAGTATGCTGCACAAGCTTAGGCTACAGTATACGAAGGAACTGGCGGTGTCCAAGTTCAATGAGCACAAATCACAGAACCTATGTCGGGCGTACCAGTGTATCTCTGCTCCTTTTCCTACGATGTAAACTTGTGGTTGCCGCTAGGGTCTTTTTGCATTATCTTACTTGCAGTTGTATAGACTAGTTATTCCTCATATTTTTTCCTGACTGGTTTTTGATTACATGTCGTGGGATAGTACTGGCATTTAATATTTATATTCTCGTTATCCTCTATCGTGGTTTATACTGTTCAGATCCCGTGTGCACATACGATTGAAACTGTGTGCTTACGTATTTTGTATTGTGATCTGGTACGAATGCGTTGAGTGTGGGTGCATACGATTTCTACAGTAGATGAACACATTCATCCTAGGCCTAGTTAAATCACAAGGTGGTCTTCACTACTTCTTCCTAAATCGAAATTCCTAAGGTTAGACTAGCCTCGTTATGAATTCTAGGACGACGTAAACGTAGCACATCGCACAATAACTACACTCCAACCCTTTGCCTTGCTAACAATAGAATCAGTAAATGTTCATTTATCATAATGTTACAGACCACATCAATGCACAAATCCATGGTGTTTTGTCTTATTTATATCTGAGAGTATGATATTAAACTAGCTAATTGTTTTTCATATTGATATGGAGTAGTCAAAATTAGACATTTGTACGTGGAAAGTTGAAGTAAAAGCTAGTCGCTTAAACTGTTACGTGGAAAGTTGAAGTAAAAGCTAGTTGCTTAAACTGGTATGACCGAATACACACATATATACTACCATGTGCACTAGCCGACACAACTTAGTTAATTTCATTTGTGGATAATAACTCGATAAATCTCACGGACGTGGCTAGTTGAGTATTAGCTTGTACTTTTTGTAAATGGATACGTGTGTGCTCAGATGCGGAAATCTGGGTGCACGCACAACACTATAAAATTCAAAGAAGTGCCTATGTCACTATTAGCCTGTAGGGTTAGTAAATATATACATGCGTGCACATTGGTGTTAAAATGTGTGCGTAGTTAGCTAAATAAATTTCAACCATGGACATTAACTAAATCAATTTTACATAAGTGACTATTGGACGATTAACTTGTAGGCTTAGTTTATAAACACATGTGTGCACAGTTGTGTTAACTGGGTGCATGGATAAAAATTAGATAAATTTCGCAAAAGCGACTAGCTCAATATTGTCCTATACGCTTAGTTTTTAAATACATGAGTGCTCATTGGCTTTAATTATGTGCGCACACAACTAAATAAATTTCATCCATCGGTAAAAACTAAATAAATTTCACTAGCGTGAGTAGTTCACTATTAGCTTATAGGCTTAGTAATTACAAACGGGTGTGCACATTGGCGTCAAACAGTGTGCATAGCTCAACTAAATAAATGCCAACCATGGATAAAATTAAAAACAGACTAGTTCAATATTATCGTATGCGCTAACTTTTTAAATACGTGGGTGTACATTGGCGTTAAATAGTATGGGTGCACTACTAAATACATTTCAACCATGGTAAAAACTAAATAAATTTCACAATATTGAGTACTTTAGTATTAGCTTATAGGCTTAGTAATAAAAAACGTGTGCACAATGTTGATAAACTGTGTGCATAACTCAACAAATTAACTACCAACGATGGGTAAAATTCAACTCCTTTCTGTATTCAACTTCAATTCCTTAATTATAGCATTAATATACAAAATAGAATTCATTATTCAAATCCTGTCAGTATTCAACTTCCTTAATTATAGAATTAATATACAAAATAGAATTCGTTCCTTATTTACATTGTGGCTGCATTCACATTATTGCCCTTCATTTAAGTAATTAACAATCCGTGTGTCAGAATTAAGACTCCATCTAATCCATTCATCTTATCACATCCTATGGCTAGATGTTTTCCACACGTTTGTATTTTAAGGGGGTTTGCATGTGAATGCAACCCTATATATATATATATATATATATATATATATATATATATATATATATATATATATATATATATATATATATATATATATATATATACATCGGGGATGCATCAAATATTAATCCTTTTTAATATACTAAAAGTATATTATTTGTGTACTTAATATACATTATACAAAATAATAACTTTCAATTAGGGATGGCAATGAGGCGGGGGCGGGGGTGGAGACGGGGACTATACTCCCCGTCCCCGCAGGGAAATTTCAAAAATTTCCTGTCCCCGTCCCCGATCCCCGAAATTTTCCCCCATCCCCGTCTCCATCCCCTACGGGAGCGGGGATCCCCGATGGGGACGGGGCACATTGCCATCCCTACTTTCAATACTCAAATAAGAGTTAATTTTACCGAAGGTCCTTTGTCTTTGGTAGCAATTCCAAATTTAGTCCCAAATTATTGTTTTTACCATTTTACACTCCAGACTATTGTTTTTGGACACTTTTAGTCCTTCTCGTGATTTTTTTAATTTTTAGTAAGGGCATTTTTATCTTTTCATATTTTTTTTTGTTATTTTTACAATTTCAACCAGTTTAATTGGTTTAGAATTTTAGGTAACCTATGATTTGTAGTAACTATATTTTTCAATCAATTTTTAATTAGTAAAGTCTTAAACCAATTAAACTAGTTGAAATCGGAAAAATAACAAAAGAAAATATGAATAGACAAAAATGTCCTTATTAAAAATAAAAATAATTATAAAATTATAAAAATGACTAAAAATGTCCAAAAAAAAAATAATCTGGAGTGTAAAATGACAAAAACAATAGTCTTAAAATAAATTTTGAATTTCCACTAAACACAAAAATTTTTTGATAAAATTAACTGACTCAAATAATGTAATTTTTTTTGAATACAATATATATTTTTATTTTTAATATAAAAGTACATTATTGATAGTATGATCCACAGCTGATCCCCCAGCTACAAGCCTACAGGCTACAACCCACCCATGTGAAACCCTAAACACCCATTCTTCATTCTTCTGAAGCCTTGATCTCTACCTTCCGCTCCTCCACATCCTATCTCTCTCAGCCGCACCAAATCCATCATTTCTGGTCTTCTTCTAGCACCCTTCTCCCCCACCAGCCGCACCCTTGAGATCCTTCATTCTTGGAAGCTCCTGATCCCTGAAGAGAAAGCAAAATACACTACTTCATGGTCGTTATTATGATTTTACCCATTATTTTGTAGTTTGAACATTTTGATGATTTTACCTTGGCTTCTACCTGGGAAAGGTATTGTGTTTAAAAAAAAATTATTTAATAATTTTCATTGCGGAATGTTCTTAGTCTGGTTCTGTTGTGAGGAGTTGACGAATCCAGCTTTACTTTGATACAGCCATACAAGTTCATATCTGAGATAGAGGCAGTTTGCAGTCAATGGTTTGCAGATTTCCCTAGAAATTTATTGGTATCATTATTATAGCTATAGTTTTTGACCTTTCCATTGGGCCTGCTTATTGAAGACTTGTTCTGTTAATTGCGGAGTAATAGTCATCTAAATCAACTCTACAAAGATGATGTCTTGCTGCTGCTAGGTTGTTGGATTTAGTTAAGGTAATTTTTATCAATATTTTTACTTTTTAGAGTGGTAAATTTTATTTATGTTTTTCCATAGTAATTGGCAATTTTGTAATTAGGTGAAAGATGCTAAAGCCTTTGTGCCTAGATAAGCACAATGTGTTCAAACTGATATTATTACATATCCATGATATTATGATTGTAAAATCATGCATACAATCTTTGCATGTGTTTGAAACAATATAACTACTGGTTTTCTTGTCAAAGCATCCATAACATGTCATTTTATATTTATTACACTATTTGTGTAGACTAACAACTCTTTCTTATCAAGTGTTATGCAAATGATGAAACTAATTTCTTATGCCATTTAAAAAAAAAAATTGAATGTCTTTCCAAAAAAAACCAGATATATTGACAATTGTGCATTAGAATGACATACTTTTACTTTAATAATTTATATTTACAGGGCAATCAAAATTTAAATCCCTCAAGTGTTAAATGGTTGTTTTTACAACATTGTATTACATCTACTATATTTATTATTTTTTATTGATATGTTCTAATTTCTACGTTTTATTTTGAATTTTGTGATGTTACTGATTGTGCATGAATTTGAGCTGTGATGTGATCTTTATTTTTCAGTCTTTTTGCAAATTCTGACTTTGTGTTCCACTTTGGTGAGAAGCTACATTTGGTGAAAATGGATTGAAACTTACTGTTTTTGGGAGGATCACCCAAGTAATTGTGGGTTTATTTAATTTTTTATCTTGGTTTATTATTGTGAAGCTATAATCTACTGATTATTTAAGTTCAAACACTTCAAATAAAATTTTCCTCCAAATATGAGCATGTAGGTTGTTAAAAGTTGATTTATGAGTGAGTTGCTTAAACTTCATTTGACTGATAATTGATGTTTCCCTTTTAAATGAAGCTATTTCTCTAAAGAGCTGGTTTAATCCAATGGTTAATTTTTTTTTTCCCAAACATATATGATTACAATATCATTGGGAATGTAAGAATAGAGAAGAACTATCTCAAGTATTGTTGAATATATCTCATTTATCTAAACTTGGGGGGAAATGGGAGATGATTGTGTGGCGTGGAAATGTTGGGAAACCCAATTGAAGTATATGAACTTCCCATGGGTAGTTTTTTTTAGGATTTATCAAATGATATGTAGTTATACTCGCTAGTGCATTGTGTGTTTACGGACTAGAGACAATCCATAGTTCGGTTTTTGGCAAATTATGTTAGATGTTGACATTATGGTCACATACTAAGATACAATCCATAGTTTGTTTTTTGGCAAATTATGTTAGATATTGACAGTATGGTCACATACTAAGATAACTGTCAACTGATTTATCAACGAATGTTAACAATTTAATTGGAGCGTGATCACATAATTAGCAAGCATCATATGGTCGGTTTATGTGGAGTCTTGTTCTTATCTTGCTGAATATTTTAAATCAGAAAATATCATGGTAATTGTTTTAACTAATTTCTATCACATGCTTCTTCTGATTGCAGACATTTAACCAGTTCCCCGAAATCCAAATACTGCTTGATTTCCACTGTGTCGTTTTTCTATTCATTTTACTGGTTGATTCCTTTATATTCAAACCTTGTTGAAGGCATGACAATCTCTCAAACACTTTGACAAGGAAGGAAATATGTCAATTTCTGAGATCCATTATGCATTCTGAAATTTAGCACCTTAACAACTGCATCGAATCTTATAAAGTGCTTCATTGAATCGTTTGGTCACTGATGTGGCCTTTATATGTTCTCTTCAACAAGTTTTTGGGACCGCAAGAGGAAAATGTTCATGGACCGGATGTGAGCAATTTGAGTTTTATCAGTTCCTTCCCTTTTATTCAGTCACCAAATGGAAATGTTTACAACAGTATGGTTGTCTCCCGATCATTTTCTGTTGAGGTGAGTCAAATTGTTCATTCACATTTCATTAATTGTTGCTTCTGCTTTAGCAGATTTGCTGGTTCAAATGTTGGAGACATAGTTATGTTTGTAAATGTCGTAATTACACTTGTGGCTTGTGTTCTGGCTCTAGGTTCCGCACATCAACCAACTACATACATGGGATTGCGGTCTTGCCTGTGTTGCGATGGTTTTGAGAACTCTGGGCTTCAGTGATTGTAATATTGCGGAACTAGAAGAGCTATGTTGCACGAGAAGGTTATAAGCTTCGACTATCGAATGATACTTAGCATTCTTTTTGTCATTATGGGGAACCCCTTCTGCCTTTATTTGGAGCTTAATAATTGTAATTTTGATAGATATAAAGAATCTTTCTGCATGATTTGTTGATGCCTTTTTTTGGTTGCAGCATTTGGACAGTTGATCTCGCATATTTGTTGCAGAAATATTCTGTTGATTTTTACTACTTTACAGTCACACTAGGAGCAAACCCCAAGTTTAGTGTGGAGACGTTTTACAAGGTAATTCTCCCCTCCATAACGGGTTTTGTGAGTGCCGCTATATTTTCTAAATGCTGCAGATTGGTCAGCTTTGAACTATAGTGTCATTACAGATTACATCTTGTAAAAATCCCTTGCCAAACCAGCATTTCTCAAATTTTGAGAGAGTATCTTCTCAATTTGTAAAAATTATTTTTATTTTCATTACTAGTAGTTGCAATGGTCTTCATGTTATCGTTTATGCCTGCAAAAACTTTTAAAACTGAACCCTTTGTTTCTTATGTTTCAAGAATCCTTTCAGAATTATGAATCATTTTGAGCAACTCTATATTTTTGATAGTTTATTTAGAAATACTATGCTACATCAGATATTTGAGCCAAGGTGGCGAGGAAGAAGGCTAGCTAACTTTATATGTTCTCCGTATCCAAATTTAGTCTTCTTTTAGTTACTACAGGCTTTTTAGTTGGAACCCTGTTCTCGCTTTCCAACATTGTGCCATTCTACTCGTTGAACTGTGCTTTATTTTATTTTTTACTGTTAAGAAAACTGGTTGCATACGATGTGAGTACATCCGTGATGGATGATTTTGTATATGAAGCATATAATCACGCATCTTCTTGCCCTAGGAGCATGATGGTTTGTTTTTATACGAAGTGGGAGCTTTGAGTATGCAACAAGCATGTAGTGCTACCAGCCTTGAAGTGAAAACATAATAGTTTAGCTAAACTTCAAAATTCAAATCATTTGGTTTCACAACAAGCTGTTGTTAAAGTGATTTAGATGCAACTGATGAACCGATAAAATTGCCTCCTATTTATACTCTATTTGTCGGGTAAACTGCTGCATTATTCTTCTAGTACTAAACCACAAATTAAATCCAATTTGCAGGAACAATTACCTAGTGATCTGGTCCGTGTGAATACGCTTTTTCAAAAGGCACGGGAAGCTGGCATTGATATTGAGGCAAGCTATTTATCTTAAGGACATGCTATTCTTGCATCATTCAACTCTTTTATTTATTTATTTATTTATTTTTAAATTTTTTTTTAATTTTTTTATTTTATTGGAATGAAGTACTCATCAGCAATTGGGTAGCACCTCAGTTGTAAGACGTGTCATCAGTAAGATAATCTAGCTGTATTCTACGATTTAGCGTACGAAACCTGTAAAATAGGAAAGTTAACTGCTTTAATAATGCTCATGCACGCGTGTGTATAGATACATAAAAGCATAATCATCTGACGGGTATATCTGCTATACAGTGCAGGTCAATTAGCAAAGAAGAGATGTCTGTATTAATCTTGTCGGGAAACTATATTGCAATTGCTTTAGTTGACCAATACAAGTTAAAGTATTTTCTCTCTCTTCCTACAAAAAATTACCGTTTCCTCCCGCTTGTATTATTTCATAAAATGAAGAAAAATTTTCGGTTTGAATTCGTGATTCACTTTGTTTACTTATATGGCCTTCGTGCAGTCATTCTTGGCTGGAGGACCTTTGTGTTTTGAGCTTTTGTAGCGACAGGCCTGGGTATACTGGTGAGAATTTTTGGCGGTCCCCAATTTTCAGCTCTTCATTTGCTTAAACATAAAATCGCGTGTAATATGTTATTTCAAAACATTTTCCTCAACAAAGGCGATATCTTTCTGATTTGCATTGATATTGCTTGCAGGTCACTATGTTGTCATTTGTGGCTACGATGCAGACACGGATACATTTGAGATTCGAGATCCAGCAAGTTCAAGGTTCGTTTAATTCTCATCTTTTGCGCTCCTCAAGCTTTTATAGCTTTTAAAGTTTAAACTGGGATAAAGGGTAAACACAAAAATGGAAAACATAAATATGTAGTTGTCTTCTTCAGTATGATAGGATTTTGGTCTTACCAATCTCGAGTTACATGGGTGCTTTGCTTTGAATAAATGATGAATCATTTCCAGGAAACACGAAAGGGTTACTTCAAGGTGTCTAGAAGAGGCTCGTAAATCGTTTGGCACCGATGAGGATCTACTACTGGTACGTTGGTAGATCGTTAGTAATTATTAACCTGCTCGAAGTTGAAACCCGCATTTGTCATCGTATGATAAATTACCTGATGTTTTTTGGTGCACATTTGTTTTGAGAAAGAGAATCCAAACAGCCCCTTGTCGTTCTTAACTTCACACGATTGCTGATATCCAGTGTATTGCGGCAGATTCATTTGTATTGCATAGAAGAATCAAGAATGTGTAATTTTTCTTGTATATTTATGGACATTTAGGTATATATAATAGCATGAAACAGTTATTCATACAAAACAAGTGATATATAATACTTTGTTATAGATATTCTTAAATAAATACCTTTTCATTATCAAAATCACTGACATTGACTCAAGTGGAAACAACTTTGATTTACTCCAAAGCTTTCTGTTGTAACTTGAAAGTGTTAGGTGAAACCTTCTTTGACCCTATCTAGTAAAGAATCACAAGTAAACTAACATAGGTTACTCATACTTGACCATCTCAAATCAAGAAAATTAATAAGCGGTTCTCGTTTAGAGTTTGAATTTGAAATTTCATGATTAGACTGGCCAATTAAAACGGTTGTAGTTGCCTATATGTAGATCACTCAAGAAATTGAGTAGTTTCGTCTCACATCTTATCTTACTCTATATAATAGTAAAATGTTTTTGCCATGTCATTTTCCTGCCTAAATGAAATGGCATCATTCCATGGTATAACCTTAATTGCTAGATTAATTGTGGATGGCTGAATTATTAATCACAATGAGTTTTAAATGTCTTGAGAAAAAAATAAAAAATTATTTATTTACTGTATATAGTTTAATTTATTAATTTTAAATTATGTATGTATATATATATATATATATATATATATATATATATATATATATATATATATATATATATATATATATATATATATTTATTTATTTATTTATTTATTTATTTAAATGTAAAATTTTAAAATATCATGTGATATCTAATAACACAATGCTTTATAATATATGCTAATAGTATGTTGTGATGTTTTAATATAACAACCAATTTAGTATTATAAAAAAAAAGTAACATTTCATAATTAATTTTAATGATTAATGTTTGAATTTTATCAACAATAAAAATACTTAAATTTTATACACAAATACTAGTATTTACAATGAATCCAAGTTAAAGTTGAAAGACGAAACAAAGGAAATATCATTTGAAACGCCGGACTATACACATTTAATTTCATAGGCCCTCTTTCTAATTTTGGCTTATTTGGTCACTATTAGTTATTTGACTTAGTTTAAAAATTAGTATAAATGTTTGGTTAATTAGTTTTTTTGTACTCCAAAATGTTAAAATTCAAAAAGCTACTTAAAGTAACTTTTTTAATTAACTTTTTGAGAAAAAAAAAAAAAAGATACCAAACAGCTAATTTACCAAACACGTACCTTTCTACAATCAACTAATGTTATCAACTAGTTATACCCTCTAATTAACCTAATCAGCTTACAATCATTTACCAAACAAGACCAATGAGTTTCATGATCACTCCTTTGGCATTTACATCATTACATGAAGGTAAAATAGCTCCACCTGGCCCGGGAGATCAAAGAGAAAGTAGTGATCTGCAGGAATCAATATAAGGGTGTGTTTGGTATCAATATAAGGGGTCGTTTGGTTCACGGAATGTCAAATTACCTTAGGGAATGTTAGATTGCTGGGAATGTTAGATTACTGGGAATGTTAAATTCCTGTGTTTGGTTTAAATTTGTGTATGTGATATAATCATGTTTGGTTTAGAGTTATCTTTTATACACACTATAATATCCTTAACATATTTTCATATATTTTAATAAATTTAAAAATTAAAATAAATAAATAAGATAACTGTATCATATATAATTACATGATTTTAAAATAATAACTAAAATCTTGAACTTGAGAAACAAAATTATTTTATATGCTAACATAACATAATATATATATATATATATATATATATATATATATATATATATATATATATATAATAAACTAACATAACCTTGGTTATCTTACATTACATAAGATTTTGAAGGGAATCACATTCCCTTCAAAATCCTATGTGGAGGGAATGTGACATTCCTTGGGAATGTTAGATTCCCTAAGATAATATGAACCAAACACCGGAATGTGAGCTTTGGAATGTCACATTCCCTTGGTTATGTTATATAACCTGAACCAAACGCCCCCTAAGAGTGTTTTTGGTTGATAGGTTTAGCTCTAAGGAATGGGTATCAAAGTGATTGGTATTGTTTGGTTGATAGGTTTTTAAAATACTAAAATGGGTTTCAAATACCCCCTTAATTGAAAAACTCATACCCAAATAAAATAAGAGTATCATCCCCTTTCATTCCCTTATTCCTTCTCATCCTTTTTCATTCCCTTATTCCTTCTCATCCCCTTTGATGAGTGCTTTTAGATTTTTGTTTTTATTTTTTTTTTGTTCATATTGGTGTTTTGGATGTCTTTATATTAGAATCAATTGTCTTGATTTTGTGCTCTTGTATTTTTAAAATATTTATTCCCATTATAGGATCGTACATAACCAAACAGTATTATTGATAATCATTCTCATTCCACCCTACTATCAAACATGCAAAATACTTTCACTAAAACCCAGTACCATTACCAATTATTTGATACTGATTACGATTCCGATTCTCATGTGCGAACCAAACACAAAGTATTTTCTCAATCATACATCCAAGTACTTCTAAACACAAAAAAAAAAAAAAAAAAGAGGAAACTTGTATGCTTCTCATGAGGGAATATACCTGAGATTGTCAATCTTTAAGAACTAGATAATGCACAATTGTATGCAAAATATTTTATATTTTTCAGCGCATCTTTTAGACTTGGAATTTACTCTTAAAGTTTAGATTCTTGTATTTATTAGCTTAAATCCTACAATGATTCACGATCTACTCTATTTTGAAGATAAGTGTTCTTGTTTTAATCTTATTTACATTTTTATTATTTGTTGCTTTGATATTTATGTGCTTTTAGTTTATATAATATAATGTGTGAATGTTTTGTTTGGGTTTGAATTGAGGCTTATATGATATTTTTAATGCCTATTTGATATCTATTGAAACCCTAAGCCCGTTACAGTGGGCCTATTGGGTTATAGCTTGTTCTGTATAAATTATTGTATTCTGTATCGCACTTGGATGAGAAATAGATGAAACCCTTCACACGTTCACATGGTATCAGAGCCTAAACCCTAAATAATATTTCTCCTTTCTTTCCCGCTGCTGCCGCCGCCGCCGGAGTTCATTGCCGCCGCGACTGTTTTTTGCTTTCCGACATCTGCCTGGTGGTTCTTCTCCCAAACCAAGACCACAGGCCTCACCGGAGCCTCGTCGCGAGCCTGAGCCCAAAGTTCGGTCGCTGTCTGCCACCGCACGCGCCGAGATCCGCCACTGTTTTCCGGCCAGATCACCCTCCTCCGATCTCCAATCGAGGCACCGTCACCACTGTTGGACACGTCTCGACGAGACGCTTCCGGCAGTGTTGTCCGTTTCCCTATCGCCGACCGCCGTTCTCCGACCACCGCCGCCGCCGTCGATGACCACCGGCCATAAACAGTAAACAGTGTGTTATTTTTGTTGGTAACCTCTATAGCTTCATCTTTTACCTCTTATCCCACCATTACTATGGACAAGTTGGTTGGGAGTGAAAACTACACTTCGTGGGCCGCATCTGTGAAACTCTGGTTCAAAGGTCAGGGGATGTCTGACCATCTAACAAAAAAGGTTGGGGAAATTAAAGAATCGAAGAAATTAAATTGGGAAAAGGCAGATGCGTTATTGTGCAACATGTTGTGGCAATCCATTGACCCTAAACTCTATCTCATTTACAAGTCTTATGAAACTTGTTATGATGTTTGGAATAAAGCTAAGTCACTATATACTAATGATATCCAAAGGCTATATTCCCTAATATCTAATATGCTTAATTTCCGTTCAACTGCTGATATGAGTACACATGATTTCTTGGGTCGGATTGAAGCTTTACAACAGGAGTATAATAATTTACTGCCATATCAGGAGACAACAGAAAATCATGCGAAGCAGTGTGATAGGTTCTTCATGGTGTTGACCTTGGCGGCCCTTCGGCCTGACCAGGTTCACGTTCGTGATCAGATCCTATCTAGTCCTAATGTGCCTACCTTCACTGAAACCGCTGCTAGATTGCTTCGTGTTGCCTCAGCTCCCTCAATTGAGCCTAGTGGAGAATCATCGGTTCTAGCTACTCGGGCTACGGATAGAGGACCCTCTGGACCATCTAGTGGTGGTGGTGCTCGTCGTGGTAGACGTCCTCTTTATGACTACTACCACAAAGATGGTCATACCAAAGATTGTTGTTGGAAGTTACATGGTCGACCTCCCTGTTATGCTAATCTGGTCCAGGCCACTGCATCCGAGAGTCAAACTCATGAACCAAGCTCTACTCCAATTGAGATGACCCCTAGGGAGTATGAAGAGTATCTACTCATGGGTGACCATTGGTAAAGTCTTAGACTTAGACACATTATGCAAAAGAGAAAGGTTACCGGAAATATGATCTGAAGCACCCGAGTCTAATATCCAAGATTTTGGAGTATTGGTGTGTGAAAGACAAACCAAAGATGAAGTACCAGAATTCAGTGGAGGTGTGGAAGAGTCAAGGCGGGATGCTGCTTCTGCCTCTACAGAGTCTCTTTTGCTTATTCATTGTCGTTTGGGTTATCCTAGTTTCTCTAAACTAAAACGGATGATCCCGGGTCTGTCTATTGAGTCTTTTGAATGTGAGTCGTGTCATCTTGGAAAGCAATCACATAAGTCTTTTCCAAGAAGAGTCAATAATCGGGTTGCGTCCCTCTTTGATTTAGTTCATTCAGATATATGGGGTCCTTGTCGTGTCAACTCTATTTTGGGTTTTCGTTATTTCGTAACCTTTATTGATGATTATTCTAGATGCACTTGAGTTTTCCTTATGAAAGATTGTTCTGAATTGTTTCAGATTTTTCAAACTTTTTGTTCTGAAATACAAACTCAATTTGGAAAACTCATTCGTGTTTTGCGTAGTGATAATGCTAAAGAATATCTCTCTAATCCTTTTAAGTCATATATGACATCTCGTGGTATATTGCATCAAAGGTCATGTGTTTACACACCTCAGCAGAATGGGGTGGCTGAGCGTAAGAATAGACATCTAGTAGAAATAGGTCGGACTATGTTGTTACACTCTCATGTTCACTCCCAATTCTGGGCTGATGCTATCCTTACTGCTTGTTACCCGATCTATTGCATGCCATCTTCTGCTCTTAACAATGACACCCCATATTCCATTGTGTATCCTTCTGTTGATCTTTTCCCTATTCCTCCTCATGTTTTTGGGTGTGTTTGTTTTGTTCATGACATGACTCAAGGTCGATCCAAATTATACCCTAAAGCAGTCAAGTATGTCTTTTTGGGTTATTCCCGTGTCCAAAAGGGTTATAGGTGTTATTCTCCAGCGCTCAAGCGTCACTTTGTGTCTGCAGATGTCACCTTTATTGAGTCCACACTGTTTTTACAGCCCTCATCAGGAGACGCGACCCCTATTTCTGAGGTGCTTCCCGTACCTTATCTTGAAACTCTTCCTCTTTTCCAGTCCGATGTTCCTCCAGTTCAACCGGCTGCTCCTAACCCGCCCCTTCAGGTCTATCATTGTCGTCTTCGCCCTGTAGTTCCTAAGGTTCCTGGTGACTCGCTTATGCTGTCCGATCCTCCGGCTGCGGTTCCACCACTTCCACCGCAATCTGACGCTAATCTCACTGAGGCACCTAATGCTGTTCGAAAAGGTACGCGTTCTACTCGTAACTCCCATCTTATATATAGCTTTCTGAGTTATCATCGTGTCTCTTCCCCTTACTTCGCATTCCTTTCTCACCTGTTTTCTGTGTCCATACAAATCTACTCGTGAGGCTCTCTCGGATCCAGGTTGGCGTCAAGCCATGTTAACAGAGATAGAGGCCCTCCAGTCCAGTGGCACATGGGAGTTGGTTCCTCTTCCTCCTGGTAAAACTGTTGTTGGTTATAGATGGATTTATACGGTGAAGGTGGGCCCTGATGGCGCAATTGATCGCCTTAAGGCACGACTAGTGGCAAAAGGCTATACTTAGATTTTTGGTTTGGATTATACTAATACGTTTTTCCCTATTGCTAAGATTGCTTCAGTTCGATTACTTTTGTCTTTGGCAGCCATTCATCATTGGGACTTACACTAGCTGGATATAAAGAATGCATTTCTTCATGGTGATCTTCACGAGGAGGTTTATATGGAGCAACCACTTGGGTTTGTTTCTTAGGGGGAGTCTGGTCTGGTATGTAAATTTCGCCGTTCTTTATACGGTTTAAAGCAATCTCCACGGGCTTGGTTTGAAAGGTTTAGTTCTGTGGTGTGTGAGTTTGGTATGACTAGAAGTCCGGTTAATCATTCTGTTTTCTATCGTCATTCTAATGGGAAATGCATACACCTTGTAGTATATGTGGATGCCATTATTATTACAGGGAGTGATCAAGAGGGCATATCTCAGTTGAAAGAGTATCTCTTTAGTCGGTTCCAGACCAAGGATTTGGGCAAGTTGAAATACTTTCTTGGAATTGAAGTGACTCAATCTAGCAGTGGTATTGTTATTTCTCAAATGAAGTATGCCTTGGATATTTTAGAAGAAACTGACATGTTGGACAGTAGACCGGTTGATAATTCAATGGATCCGAATGTTAAACTCCTACCAGGACATGGGGAGTCATTGCCTGACCGAGAGCAATATAGGAGATTAATTGGAAAGCTGAATTATCTCACGATCACACGACCGGATATCTCTAACGCAGTTAGTG
Organism: Ipomoea nil; assembly: GCF_001879475.1. Classification (NCBI taxonomy): domain Eukaryota; kingdom Viridiplantae; phylum Streptophyta; class Magnoliopsida; order Solanales; family Convolvulaceae; genus Ipomoea; species Ipomoea nil. The sequence continues at coordinate 1,319,886 of NW_017619666.1, read as the reverse complement.
TGTTGAGTCAGTTTCTTGAGACTCCATGTGATTTTCATTGGGATGCTGCTGTTTGTGTTCTAAGTTATATCAAGAGAGCACCAGGACAAGGCTTATTATATGGAGATAGAGGACATTCACAAGTTGTTGGGTATTGTGATGCAGATTGGGCTGGTTGCCCATTTAACAGACGCTCTACTTCAGGTTATTGTATTCTCATTGGAGGTAATCTCATATCTTGGAAAAGTAAGAAGCAGGATGTGGTTGCTAGGTCCAGTGCTGAAGCGGAATATCGAGCCATGGCACTTGTCATGTGTGAGCTTATGTGGCTTAAACACCTACTACAAGAATTGCAATGTGGCAATGTTGCCCAAATGACATTGATATGTGACAACCAAGCAGTTCTACACATCGCATCAAATCTTGTTTATCATGAAAGGACTAAACATATTGAGGTTGACTGCCACTTCATCAGAGAGAAGATTGTGTCAGGGTGCATTAAAACAAGCTTTGTCAATTCTGCAGATCAGTTAGCTGATATCTTGACAAAATCTCTTAGAGCTCCTAGAGTTGAATATATTTGTAACAAGCTTGGAGCATATGATCTATACTCTCCAGCTTAAGGGGGAGTGTTGAAACCCTAGGCCCGTTACAGTGGGCCCATTGGGTTATAGCTTGTCCTGTATAAATTATTGTATTATGTACAGCACTTGGATGAAAAATAGATGAAACCATTCACACTTTCACAATATATATCGCACAAGAGGGGTAAAACTCAATCTAGGGTTCCTTTTGTTGTGAGATAATCTTGTATTCATGTGTTAAATGTGGGGCCCAACATTGTCAACACACTCCTAGGGTCTGTTTGAAAACTTAGAAAATATTTTTTGGAAAATGATTTCTAAAAAATGAATCGTTTTCTATAAAATATTTTAATTTTCTAGTATTTGGTTGAATGTTAGAAAACTATCTTTTTCTATTTGACTCGAAGTTAAGAAATTACATTTTTTCTGTTTAGTTCATTTTCCAGAAAATGAACATACTATTTGTTATAATAATAATAATAATAATAATAATAATAATAATAATAATAATAATAATAATAATAATAATATGTTGTGATGGTGGAGAGGCGGTGGTGATGGTGTGGTGGTGGTGGTGGTGGTGGTGTTGTTGATGTTGGTGTTGGTGTTGGTGTTGGTGGTGTTGGTGGTGGTGGAGGTGTTGTTGGTAGTTGTGGTGGTGGTAGTGGTGGTGGTTGTGATGGTGTTGGTAGTGGTGGTGGTAGCCGTGGTGATGGTGGTGATGTTGATGTTGTTAGTGGTGGTGATTGTTGAGCATATAGCCATTAATGTGCAATCCAACAATAAGCTTAGGCTTTTAGTTGAGATGGAGCACATGCTTCAATTTGGTATCAGAGTCATGCCAAAGGTCATGGGCACATGCTTCAATTGTGGTGTGGTGTGGTGTGGTGTGTGGTGGTGTTGGTGGTGGTGGTTGTGATTCTCCAGATCTAACATCTTCTGGGTTTCCTAGTGGGAAACTTATGGAGAACCAGTCTCGTCGACTGGTTTCACTTCAGAAATCAGTCTGCCAGACTAGTTACCGAACCAGTCTGGGCAGAGTGGTTTTCAAACTGAATCAATTTGGCTAATTGGTTTCTTAAACTTTTTGCAATATCATTGAATTTTGTTTGTGAATTTTTTCCCTATTTTGTTTGTGAATTGTTTAAAAAAGCTTGAGTTGAATTCTTTGTTTGATTGGTGTGGAATGGAAACTGAAAAATAGTTAAAGAAATTGGGGTAGGTGTATTGACAAGAAACAAAATCCTTTATATAATAAAGCTATATGGTTTGGGAAATAATTAATATTACAATTAATGCCACAACATCCTTTATTATATATATAAAAAAACACAATATTTAAAAAATAAAATAGCTATATATTATATAATCATATAAAAAATATACTTTTGGTTTCAAAAAAATATAAAAAATATACTTTTGAAAAATAAAATAGCTATATATTATATAATCATATAAAAAATGTGTTCAATTAGAGTTTAAATTTACATATACAAAATTTGAAATTTGCTTTCCAAATGTAATTATCTTAGTTATTATTCGTATTGTAAAAATTATAATATAGATGAAATACAATTAAAAATAAATCAATGTAATTATATAAATTCTCTCTATAAGTTTATTTGAATATGCACATAATTAGACATCATTTATTATAAAAGAATAAAAAAAAAAGCACAACATTTAAAAAATAAAATAGCTAAATATTATATAATCATATAAAAAATATACTTTTGGTTTCAAAAAAAATATAAAAAATATACTTTTTAAAAATAAAATAGCTATATATTATATAATCATATAAAAAATGTGTTCAATTAGAGTTCAAATTTACACATACAAAATTTGAAATTTGCTTTCCAAATGTAATTATCTTAGTTATTATTCGTATTGTGAAAATTATAATATAGATGAAATACAATTAAAAATAAATCAATGTAATTATGTAAATTCTCTCTATAAGTTTATTTGAATATGCACATAATTAGAGATTATATTAATCATACGAAATTATAATTTTAATATTAATTTTAATTTTAATTTTAATTGTGATTTTGTATTCTATAAAAGTAATAAATACTTGACCAATGGAAGCTCAAAAATATTATTATATTAAATAATTTAAAATATTTTAGTTTTTCTATTTTTATTTATATTTATAATAACATAATTTTTCCCTTGCATCGCGCGGGTGAATTACTAGTTGAATAAAGAAATGCTTGTGAAAAATGAGAAAAAATTGGAAAAACGATTGTACAAGGGAAATTTGTATGGTTAATGCTTGTGATTACAACTTTACTAGGTAAAATTTTCTTGCAATTGTTCTAACTTTCCTTGGTAAAATTTGTTTACTGTGTAGACAATTGAATGTTATGTTATATTTTCAATTGAATGTTAAACAATTATTTATTGTGCAGTTTTAGTGGGTAAAAATTTACTGGTAATGTTTGTTTTTGAGTTCAATATATGTTATATTTCCATCACAATAATCCAATCAAATAGAAAAAATGGTAAAATAATTGTAAGTTGTATTTGAACTCAACAGAATGGCAAAATGACTGTAAAATATCATATTAGTGAAATGTTGAAAGCACCATATTATGTTTATCCTTGCACTAGCATCTAGTTTTCTATAATGCTTCAAGATTTTTTAAAAGTTGAACTTCATGGGTGGCTTAGCAATTTTCTAAAAATACATTTTAAGCATCATTCCTTTATGAGTTGTACTCTAATTGGTATGGACATGCCTTGCACAATTCACGTGTTCAATTCCATGAAACAAATCTTGAATGCAATATGCAATATAAAGTATTCTAGTAAGTAGTATGCAAAATTTCAGAATGCATAATGCAGTATGTATTTCAGTAAACAGTATCATGCTTGATGAGTGTTGTATCATGCTTTCTTAATATCACAACTGAGTCCTTAAAAGCTTTGACTTACTATTACAAATCTGCAATATGATATAAACTTGAATAGAAGAACCATTTGACTATGTTGTCATATTTTTTTTAAAATTTATTTTTATTTGTATAGATGGATAGAAATCATGTGCATGCAACTGTTATTGGGTGCAGCAAGTGCTATCCTAGCTATTGGAGTTCTTCCATTGCAACTGATGGTTTTTGGGTTTTCGGGCCCAAGGAGGTCCAACACAACCTTTAGCTGGAGGATACACCTTTCAATAAAAAGCTTGCTAAAAATAATATGAGCTCGATGATTTTGACGTGGAAACCGAAAGGAAAACCACGGGCCTTTTTGGGCGGTGCCAAGCCTAACTCCACTATGTATTTTGTAGGTGTCTTTGTAAATGCTTGTAGGGCTATTCTCTACACAAAGTGTTGTGTTTCTAATAATATAGCAATAATAATAGAAAGAAGAGTGATGGAATGGTGTGGAAGAGTCCTTCCATGTGTATGGATGAGTGGTGGAGCCTTCTTGGTATATTGTGGAATGAGGCCTTCGTGGGAGAGTAGTCGTAGGAGAGTGATAGTAGTCTTCAAGTGTGTAGGAAGAGTGCTTGGGAGAGTCCTCCCATGTGTGTATGAGTGAGTGGCCCCTTTCTTCTTGTCTTCCCCTCCTTTTTATAGCTAGCCCATCCCAAAAGTGTCTGTTGGACATTTAGTAGGGTAGTGATGGGTGATAATTAGGGGTTATGGATAATAATAATAATGGGGTAATAAGATGGGGTAATAAGTGGGAGGTTAGGAATGGTGGGGTAGTAAATAGGACTTTAAGGGTAGATAATTAGGAATTTAATAGGGGCTAACGGCTAGTTTTAGGCCGACCCTCTACCCGTGCCGATCCCACACTCGCGCCGACTCCCGGGTCGAGCCGACTCCTCGGCTTGGCCCGTATCTCTTTTGGGCTTACTCCATTTTCCTCTTGGGCTTTGCTTCTTCTTCTTGGGCTTGATCTCTTTTCTTCTTGGGCCCCGAGCCCACGGGGTTCACACCCCATCAACTAGTCCCTCACTTTTCTATGTCTCGCGCTTAGCAGGGCATGGAAAAGTATACTGTCTTGCCTCAAAATTTCCTTTATTAGCCCCCTCGATTTTTGCCGACTCTTTATTCAACATTCTACACGACTCCATCCTCATGACTTCTCTTTGTTTGCCGTATGACCGACTGCTTCAGCGGATGTGACCTTCTGGCTCTGAGCCCCTTTTTCTCCGGCTGTAACTTTTTCTTTCTTTAATAAACTTCTAAGGGTTCGGACCCTCAATTCCTTCTTTATTCGCCGAGTCCCTCAGTCGAGGCGACTCTTCGGTGGTAGCTTCTTTTTCCTCTAAGAAATGCCTAGGGTCGGAACCCTTGTCTCTTGTCTCTTTTCTTTAGAAACGTCTAAGAGTCGGAACCCTTGTTTCTTTTCTCTTTTCTTCTAGAAACGTCTAAGGGTCGGAACCCTTGTTTCTTTTCTCTTTCCTCGCCGAGTCCCTCAGTCGAGGCGACCCCTGTAGGATTTTCCTCGGAAACGTCTAAGGGTCAGCGCCCTTGTTTCCTATCTTTTCTCGCCGAGTCCCTCAGTCGAGGCGACCCTTTAGGCTTTTCCTTTTCTCAGAAACAGTTTAGGGTCAGTGCCCCATTGTTTCTTTATATACTCGCCAAGTCCCTCAGTCGAGGCGACTCCTTTTGGCTTTTTCTCGGAAACGACTAAGGGTCTGGGCCCTTGTTCCCTATCTTTTCTCGCCGAGTCCCTCAGTCGAGGCGACCCTTTAGGCTTTTTCTTTTCTCAGAAACAGTTTAGGGTCAGTGCCCCATTGTTTCTTTATATACTCGCCGAGTCCCTCAGTCGAGGCGACTCCTTTTGGCTTTTTCTCGGAAACGACTAAGAGTCTGGGCCCTTGTTCCCTATCTTTTCTCGCCGAGTCCCTCAGTCGAGGCGACCCTTTAGGCTTTTTCTTTTCTCAGAAACAGTTTAGGGTCAGTGCCCCATTGTTTCTTTTTCTTTTTCTCTCGCCGAGTCCCTGCTCGAGGCGAGTCCTGGCTATGATTCTTCTTTTCTTAGTAAACTTCTTGGACTCTTGGTTCTTCTACTAACTCGAGTGACTCTCGGTTGTAGCTTTACTTCTTCTTCCTTTCATATAGCCCTTTGTAGATGAGGAATTCTCCGAGCAATATTTTGGAATGTATATGCATTTTCTGCCACTAAATTTCCATTGCCGAGTCGTGCTCCCAAATTGCATGTCACATATGTACCCCTTCTATTTTTATTATTTTCACTGGCTTTGGAGAGATCATTGGTACTGTTTGTGTGTTTGCAATTTTCCCCCTTCTTCATCTTCTATCTGTATGACTAGGTGGGTCAACCACCCAAGGTCCGGGCGCTTGGTGGTTGACCTTGAATCTAGGTGGGCGGACAATCCGATGTCCGACACGGAGTGGTCGGCCCAGCGCGAATGGGCGGACCTACTCGGTCAGACTCTAGGAGTCGGCCTTGAAGCTAATTTGGCGGACAATCCAATGTCCGACACGGAGCGGTCGGCCCAGCGCGAATGGGCGGACCTACTCGGTCAGACTCTAGGAGTCGGCCTTGAAGCTGATTGGGCGGACAATCCAATGTCCGACACGGAGCGGTCGGCCCAGCGCGAATGGGCGGACCTACTCGGTCAGACTCTTGGAGTCGGCCTTGGAGTTGATGGGGCGGACACTCCAATGTCCGACACGGAGTGATCGGCCCAGCGCGAATGGGCGGACCTACTCGGTCAGACTCTTGGAGTCGGCCTTGGAGCTGATTGGGCGGACAATCCAATGTCCGACACGGAGCGGTCGGCCCAGCGCGAATGGGCGGGGCGGACCTACTCGGTCAGACTCTTGGAGTCGGCCTTGGAAGCGCTCTAGTATGTCCCTCCGAGCTGCAAGAATTCAAAGCCATGTTTTTATGAGAAAAAAGAATAATGTTAGGGCAAGAGGAGTCGAGCCCTAGCCTCCTTATTTTCTTCCATGGCTTTTACCAATCCTACACAATTGAATTTTTGAATCTCCATAGCATTGAATTTAACGTATGTCAAGATTTCGCGTCTAAGACAGCCACGAGCAAGCTACGAAATGTGTCAACTCGTTCATCAAATAACTCCGGTCTTTGAAATCATCATCCTCGATGTCAATTAGTGTTGAAGGAGTCAGAATCATCACATCATCGTATTGGTCCTTTTGTTGGTCACTTTCTTGCCGGCATTTTTAGGATTGATCACCGTTTAGAGCTCATTGTACAGATGATCGTTGTCTTGGCATTGTCTCCAAATGTAACATCGGCGAGAACATCTTCCATAATCCCTTGCCATTCATGCCCCATATCCTCCATATTTGAGCATCTAAATCTTCCTTTGTAGCCCAAGTTGTTGGTTTCTTCTGCTCATCGCCAGTTCCCGAACATAATTGTGGTAAGACTCGGGGCCTAACATATTTTAAAACAACCGGCGACTGAGATCTCTGCATGGTAGACGGTGTCTTGGTGCCCACTTGACCGCTATTTGATTGACTTTGAAAAAGCGCTCGATGGATCGATCCTATTTTTCAAAATGTCATTGGCACGACCAACGAATTCATTATCCTCCGAGTGCGCATGAGGAGCAATTTTCTGATGTAAAAATGCTCGACTCCGATCCGGCGACCGACCTCATGATGGCCGATTTGACAACTTCGTTGGGTATTGCTGCTTGCTTACTATATAGACATATACTTTGGTTTCCATCATGCCTCCGCTTTCAAATTTTCTTGCAAAGCTCCGAGAATCGCCGGAGATGGACTCGACGGACTTGGCGGGTCAACCATGAGCGCTAGAATAACCGGGAACGCTTTCATTCTTAGGCGAGAGATGATGGTGTCCTTGTCGACAAGCATTATGAGCGACAGGGTCGTCAATCGATTTCACGGATTCAGACACGGCTGTTCTCCGATCGCCCTCACAGAATTTGGGGCTGACTTAGGCGAGAGATGATGGTGTCCGACCCCTCGACTACCGACTCCAACTCAAGCTCTATCACCAACTCCATTTACTCCCACTCCGATTCCGCGACAGGCCACATGGTGGCCGAGTCCCTCAGTCTTGCTAAAGATTTGATGAACGAGAGATGAGAGATCAGAGTGAACTATCGCCGACACGTTTTCTTCTTGCTGTTCCTTTTCTGACTATCCTCTCGCCAACGTTCTGGATGCTTAACCGCGCGTTTCCCGATTGTCACGTACTCAGGAGCCTTAAGCCAACTACAGAAGTCAGCAAGGGGAATATCGATGCAAATGAACGGTCGGAGACTGATCGTCGCTTCTCGTGACGCGGGTGGCCGCCGGATTGCCAGTCAGATTATGGCACCGAGTCCCCCATCACCGGCTACCTACTCCGACTCCGCATCCTGCCATATGCTCGCCAACCATCTCGACCCTGCCAGACCTGAATGGGTAAAAGTGGTAAGAGTCGGCATGCTCCTTGGCCGACTGCTAATGAAGAGCTCCACGAATGCTTAATGCTTCCTTATTGATCGGACACTGTAAGTTGGGAGCTTTAATTGCCATAGATGCTGATTCCGACTCCACTGACTGTCGACTGTTTCCTTGCTGACTGCTGACTTTTTTTTTTTTTTTTTTTTTTATATATATTTTACCGACTGCATGCTTGGCGCTGAATATACTTCCGCATGGCAAGGTAATGATCTCACGATCAAGAATTAACTGGCGGACGCTCTTGGATTGAACCGACATAGTGGTTGCTCCGACTACCAAAGGGTGGCGGTACGTCTTGCCTTTCTCCTTTTGCGTCTTGGCTTTTGTTTTTCCACGTGCCTACTGGAGGCGGTGTAATTTATGATCGCCAGTGGTACTTCGATTGCTAGTGTTTGTACAATGCATATACGGAGGTTTCCAAAACACAAATTGCCTTGATATGACTGAAACGTTCCAATTCACAAGTTTCCAGGAGTCTGACTTCCATATCTTGCTCTTCTATATCGTGATATGGTGCCAATTTTTGTATTTAATTGACACGTATATGCTGAAGCCTTCTATGTACACATGATTTGATGCTGTGGGTTTCTAATTATCCTCATCCTTACCAAGATCACCAAACTAACTTTCATGTACTCACTAATAATTAATCATACGAAAAATATGTTTACGAATGATGACGTATAAATGAATATTATTCATCAAAGACGCAATTATTCATCATTCCTTACCCACTCGCCAGTTTCACTAAGTCCGTAGTCGGCAGGGGATAAATTCCTTATTTAGCGTCACTCGTCCATTTACCTGTTACTTCTTTGTTGGCCGTATTTTTACGGTCGACTCCTTGACTCTCTTGGCCAAGTCCCTCGGTATCACGGACAGACCATTCTTTGCCAACAGCTTTGAGTACTTTAATTTAAATATCTAATTTAAGGGTTACCTCTTGTAGACCTCGACACGCAATTCTCATCTAGTCCTCTTCTTGGTCCACGGTTCTCCGTGAACCTTCTCAATCTTCCGTCCGTAGTGACCGGACGCTCTCCGAAATTGCTCAGAAAAAGAGGTAACGCGACCTTTTGTCACGATCCCCACAGACGGCGCCAGTGATGGTTTTTAGGTTTTCGGGCCCAAGGAGGTCCAACACAACCTTTAGCTGGAGGATACACCTTTCAATAAAAAACTTGCTAAAAATAATATAAGCTCGATGATTTTGACGTGGAAACCGAAAGGAAAACCAAGGGCCTTTTTTGGCGGTGCCAAGCCTAACTCCACTATGTATTTTGTAGGTGTCTTTGTACATACTTGTAGGGCTATTCTCTACACAAAGTGTTGTGTTTCTAATAATATAAGAATAATAATAGAAAGAAGAGTGATGGAATGGTGTGGAAGAGTCCTTCCATGTGTATGGATGAGTGGTGGAGCCTTCTTGGTATATTGTGGAATGAGGCCTTCTTGGGAGAGTAGTCGTAGGAGAGTGATAGTAGTCTTCAAGTGTGTAGGAAGAGTGCTTGGGAGAGTCCTCCCATGTGTGTATGAGTGAGTGGCCCCTTTCTTCTTGTCTTCCCCTCCTTTTTATAGCTAGCCCATCCCAAAAGTGTCCGTTGGACATTTAGTAGGGTAGTGATGGGTGATAATTAGGGGGTTATGGATAATAATAATAATGGGGTAATAAGATGGGGTAATAAGTGTGAGGTTAGGAATGTTGCGGTAGTAAATAGGACTTTAAGGGTAGATAATTAGGAATTTAATAGGGGCTAACGGCTAGTTTTAGGCCGACCCTCTACCCCTGCCGATCCCACACTCGCGCCGACTCCTCGGCTTGGCCCGTATCTCTTTTGGGCTTACTCCATTTTCCTCTTGGGCTTTGCTTCTTCTTCTTGGGCTTGATCTCTTTTCTTCTTGGGCCCCGAGCCCACGGGGTTCACACCCCATCAACTAGTCCATCACTTTTTACACGGTGCGTCCAAATAGATTTAAAATTGCAGAAGGTATAAAATAAATACAGTTATCACTTTTTACACGGTGTTGTTCCTTATTATACTGTATAAGAATTGCATATAAGTAATCAAATTGTGTAAACTTGTAGGGAAATATTATCTTGGCGATGCTATATATAGCATACGGAATGGAATACTTACTCCATACCGTGGTGTTAGATACCATTTGAAAGAGTTTAGTGCTCATCGTTCCAAGAATAAGAAAGAACTTTTCAATCTTCGTCATTCGTCCTTACGTACATCTATTGAGAGAGTTTTTGAAATTTTGAAGAAACGGTTCCGTGTGTTAGATGTTGAACCTTTTTGCGATTACCAGACACAAGTGGATATAGTTTTAGCTTGTTGTATAATTCATAATCATATTATGGGGGCAGAAGTGTCAAATAGGCCCATCTACTACTGTGAAGTGCTCAATTCCCACCACGAACTCAATTATAGCCTAATCAGCCACATTTACCAGCTAAATTTGTTTGATTTGTTTTTTTTTTTTTTTTTTGTTTTTGTTTTTTTTTTTTTTTTTGCAGGTTGCTAACAGGTTGCCTATTCAATTATTAAAAATTAAAAAAATTAAAAAAATTAAAAAAAAAATTAAAAAGAATTTCAGCCACCGGCTGTCCTCGCCGGTTTTTTGTACAAAACAAGTTTTTAGGTTTTCGGTGTGTTAAATATGGTATCAAACGAACTCCAATTGGTACCAAATTTAACATGTGGACATTCCAACCCTGGTAGAAGACTTCCATAAGTTTTGAGCCAATTCTTAAAAGGTCGTCGTTTTTCGTACAAAACAAGTCTTTAGGTTTTTGGGGTATTAAATATGCTATCAAATGAACTCCGATTGGTACCAAATTTGAGCTGTGGACATTCCAATCCTGGTAGAAGACTTCCACAAGTTTTGAGCCAATTCTAAAAAGGTCGCATTTTTTTTTATAAAAAAACAAGTCTTTAGTGGCTGGAAATTTTTTTTTTAATTATTTTTATTTTATTTTTTAATAATTAAATAGGAAACCTGTTAGTAATTTGAAAAAAAAAGTCAATCGAACAAATTTAGCTGGTAAATATGGCTGATTAGACTTTAATTGAGTTCGTGGTGGGAATTGAGCACTTCGCAGTAGTAGATGAGCCTATTTGACACTTCTGCCTATTATGGGAGTTGATCCTAATGATGAATTTAATCAAGCAATAGTTGATGTTGATGACGATAACTTGTTTCCCTTATCTCATACCCAAAGTGAAGAGAGACAAAAAGTTAGACAGTGGAATGCAAAGAGGGATGTGATTGCAGAACAAATGTGGAATGACTTTATTCTTAGGAATTAATGTCTAGTTTCTTGTAATTTGGGGATTTTGTTAATCAATCAGGAACTTTTGATAAATACACCCCCTTTGAAAAATTAATGTCCCCCCAAGTAGAAGACTGGTTTCTCCTCCAAAAACAACTTTAGGACCATTTATTTCTTTGAAGTTGCTCAGGTTAGATTTGTCTCCAGTCATGTGTCTTGAACAACCACTATCCACGTACCATATAATCCTATTTCCCTTTTGAAAGTAATTTATTAGTTAATAACAAGACAATAGACAAGTGGTTTTATGGTGTAGTGGTTAGCACTTTGGACTTTGAATCCAGCAATTTGGGTTCAATTCCCGGTAAGACTTTCTATTTTGTTTATGTCTATTGTGAGTGGTCGGGATCCAATCTTTGGTCGGGATCCAATCTTTACTTCTGGTTTCAATTGATGGGTTTGTTGGGGACCATCTTCGTAAATGGGTGGACGCACTTGCGTGGTAGGGGTCTTCCTCTCATACGAGCGGAAGGTGGAGGCAGGGATCTTCTACCATCTTCGTAAATGGGTGGACGCACTTGCGTGGTAGGGGTCCTCTTCTCATACGAGCGGAAGGTGGAGGCAGGGATCCTCATGGGTTTGTTGGGGACCATCTTCGTAAATGGGTGGACTCACTTGCGTGGTAGGGGTCCTCCTCTCATACGAGCGGAAGGTGGAGGCAGGGTCGTAAATGGGTGGACACGGCTCATGGGTTTGTTGGGGACCATCTTCGTAAATGGGTGGACGCACTTGCGTGGTAGGGGTCCTCCTCTCATACGAGCGGAAGGTGGAGGCAGGGTCGTAAATGGGTGGACGCGGTAGGGGTCCTCCTCTCATACGAGCGGAAGGTGGAGGCAGGGTCGTAAATGGGTGGACGCGGTAGGGTCCTCCTCTCATACGAGCGGAAGGTGGAGGCAGGGTCGTAAATGGGTGGACGCACTTGCGTGGTAGCGGTTTTTGGGGACCATCTTCGTAAATGGGTGGACGCACTTGCGTGGTAGGGGTCCTCCTCTCATACGAGCGGAAGGTGGAGGCAGGGTCGTATATGGGTGGACGCACTTGCGTGGTAGTGGTCCTCCTCTCATACAAGCGAAAGGTGGAGGCAGGGATCCTCCTCTCATACAAGCGGTGATGGGTTTGTTGGGTGGACGCACTTGCATGGTAGGGGTCCTCCTCTCATACGAGCGGAAGGTGGAGGCAGGGATCCTCCTCTCATACGAGCGGTGATGGGTTTGTTGGGGACCATCTTCGTAAATGGGTGGACACACGTGGGTTTGTTGGGGACAATGTACTTCTGGTTATCTTCGTAAATGGGTGGACGCACGTGGGCACGTGGGTTTGTTGGGGACAATGTACTTCTGGTTTCAACTAATGGGTTTGTTGGGGACCATCTTCGTAAATGGGTGGCAGGATCCTCCTCTCGCACTTGCGAGGGATCCCGCAATCTCGTATGGAGCAAACCTACCCCACCGCACTTGCGTGGTAGGGATCCCGCAATCTCGTATGGAGCAAACCTACCCCACCGAAAACACCGAGATATATCCTATGAGTATGGGTTCGTCTTCAGCCATACTGCCAAAACTCATTGACCATGCGATGCACTCACAAACTCTCACATTAGTATAATGGGCCTATAATTGGCCTGTTGCCTCCCACTGTAAAGGGGCATTTTGAACTGCGTCCTGCCACCATTCTTGGCACTCGTATAAATAGAGGGAATACGGATTTATTAGTGCAATCGGAAGGCTTGCTGGAAGAAGATGCTACTTGGGAAAGTTTAGATGATTTTTACCAACGCTTTCCATCATTCAAGCTTGAGGACAAGCTTGATCTCCAAGACGGGAGTGATGATGCATTCGTGGGTCAACAATACTACCGCAAAAGGCGCAAATCTCACAGATCAGCAATGCCCTCGATTTAAGCAGTCTGATTTATTCTCTTTACTTCTTTTTTTTTTTAATCTCAATCAATATTATTTAGAATCTCTTTATAGTTGGTAATTATCTTTCCTTCCTTAGTTAATTATGTTGGTAGTCCTTAAATATGACAACAATATGTGATTGAAAGACAAGTTGGAATTTGAATAAAGATCATTCAAGAAGATTTCTCTTCTTCCAACTTTCTGTCCTTATTTCTCAGAATTCTCTTTTGCCACCATAGGTAGAGATAAGTCTTCCTCTTCCTCCTCTTCAGTACTCCACATGCCCGTAACGCGAAGTCAAACCCTTGATCATATCAGGGTCTTCATAATCTCCCAATGATCCCTATCATTACATTAAACTAGGACTTTAAAGTGATCGGTCGAATCAATTCAAAGTAAAAAGTGTCAAATGTACATTGTTAAGTTAAGTGTATTTGATAATTATGGTTGTCTTAAATGACTCGTAACTATAACTATCTTTGTTGGACACAAAATTTGAAGGATCATATTTGGACCTTAGGATAAGTTGTGCCATCATTTTTACATTTTTTTGTATGTGTATATAAAATTTTCATTTTATTTCTATAACCAATGATTAATGCATGTAACATGAGTAATAGTCTCTCTCTAAATCTAAATCACATTAACCATTTAACTTTTCATTAATTAAATATGAAGAGCCAATGGCCAAGCACATTGTGCTCAGATGACACCTCTGTAGCTCCCTTTGAGGGAAGGTCACAGGATCGAACTCCTTTGGTGGAGTCTTGACTCTTTATGTTGCAATAATTTGGGAAAGTATATAATAGATAGTACTTTATAATAGAGTCAATAGTACTTAAAAAAAATATGAAGAGCCAATGACAATAAATCAGAGTGAAATACTAATATAGTAATATAAGAAATTATATTTAAAGCACTATCATAAATCATAATAAATCCTTAATTCGCTAAACATCAGACTTCCTTTTCGTCAAAATTGAACTAGTTTTCCAGTTAGAGGGATCAAAAATAATAATTTCACAAAGGACACTTGTTCAGAATCTGAAGAATTGAACACAACCTGGGTACAATCTCAAAATTGAATAAATAATTGATAAATCTCATTCATGAATTTACTACTGAAGCTCATGAATCAACCTTAACTCTCATGCACCTCTTCTTGCAGTTTCAGAGAGATGCCCCTAACAGTAACAGGCCATCTGAATCTGAATCCTTTCCCAGGCCGGGATGGCTTGAAACATTCTTGTGTTTATGGAAATCCAGTCATTTTGGAGTAGTTAGTGACTCTCAATCACCTGTTAGTAGTAATATTTTGGGAAGTTGAGATCATATATTAACCGAAGTCACAGTATATCAGGGGAAATAATTTGGTATATACATGATCGAGGAGTTAAAATTGAAATGATTTCACCTTGGTTGGCTATGGAAAACATTTCTCAATCTTGCAGTCTAAAATGGAACATATATCTGAGTTAACATGTTGCCATACCTCTTTGAGGGTGGTTTAGTGTAGAAATCTCCCAAATTTTGGTTGTAAGTTGTCCAACCATACCATTGGCTGTGAGCTTTGTTCTTCACATTCTGAGTCAGTTGCATATGCATATGAAGAGCAAGCCACCACTTCACCAAAATTCTCCACATGAGCATGATCCATCCTTAAAATGGTGAAACCGGTTATAATCTCTAACGATGATTACTCTCCCAGAGATTTCAGAAGCAAACTTCATAAAAGAATGGCAGTCCCCACATATTCTAAGGTTCTTCATAATTCTTATTGGCAACCCACTAGGCAAGCACATTAACCCAAACGTAAATGCGAGCTTTTCACTGTGGTGTCTTAGCAGTTGCTTCTTTCTGCTCTCTTCCACATCATGCAGCTCATGTTCTATCTCGCCTTTGTACCCTAGCTTCTCCATCTCCTCCACCAATTCCTCCAGCCTCGAGTAAATTTCCTCAATCCTTGGATGGCTCCTATCCCCAACCATGAATGAGTGAACCTCGTCTTTGATTTCAATCCAACTCTTTCCTATCACTTTCTTTACCTCTCTGTCTTTCAGAAGCTTCCTTGTCGATGCAACATCCCCCCATCTTTTCTTGGCAGCATAAATGTCTGACAGCAAAACATAGTTTCCAGCATTATTCGGTTCAATCTCAAACAGATGTCTAGCAGCAACTTCAGCCACCTCAACATTCCCATGGACCTTGCATGATGCCAAAATTGATCCCCAAATGGAAGCATTAGCTTCAAATGGCATTGTTTCTATTAAATCCTTAGCCTCGTCAATCAGGCCTGCTCTACCGAGCACATCAACCATGCATGAAAAATGACGGATATTTGGTACCAAACTATGTTCTTTCGCCATCATTTCGAAATACTTTTTCCCCTCTTCGACCAAACCCATGTGGCCACATGCCGATAGTACAGAAGCATAAGTCGCGTCATTTGGGGACAATCCCATCTGCTGCATTTTCTCAAATAGTATCATAGCCTCCAAGGGCCTTACATGTTTTGCAAGCCCTGTGATCATTGCATTCCATAGCACAACATTCTTCACCTCAGCACTCGAAAACACAAAGTAAGCATCTTGAATGTTTCCACATTTTGCATACAAGTCTATAAGTGCAGAAGCCACAAACACATTGGCACCAAACCCCATCTTCCATACAATGGCGTGCACTTGCTTCCCTTCTATAAAAGCGGGCAAAGTGGAGCAAGCAGAAAGAACTGAAGAAACAATGAACTGGTCATGCTCCAATCCAGACTGTTGAGCTCTGTGAAACAACAACAAAGCCTCCTCAAAGAGCTCGTTTTGTACCAAACCTGTCACCATTGTAGTCCAAGTAACCTCGTTTCTTTCAGACATGCAATTGAAAATCCGAGAAGCATCTTCAATCAAACCGCTCTTGGCATAGACATCCATCAATGCAGTACCCACATACACATTCAACTCCATGGAAACCTTGACCACAAAAGCATGCAACTGCTTACATTCAAACACAGCAAGTTTAGTGGCACACGCGCAAAGAACACCAGACACCGTAAATTCACTAAATTGTGTCCTCTCCCTTTGCATCTCCACAAAAAGCTTAAGAGCGCCTTCCCCGTTCTGATTCCGGGTATATGAGGCAATCAGGGTGTTCCAAGAAACGAGGCATCTCTCAGGCATTTCATCAAACACCTTGCGGGAGCACTCGTTGAGGCCGCACTTGCTGTACAAATTGATGAGCATGTTGGAAGTCAAAGTGTCTGTTCCGAACCCGAGCTTGATGGTCATGGCATGGCAAGATTTCCCTTCCATGGCCGCCCTTTCTCTGGCGCATTGTTGAACGATGCGGTGTAAAGTCGGCAACATGGATTCTTTCTTGCTCACCACAATAGGATCATCTTCTTCTTGAGGTCTTGAAGGTGCTTCAAGCACAGCATTTGCTAGGGAACATAGGTTTCTTCCTAGCAGACTAAAGTTAACATCAAGCGTCTTGCGTCTGAATATGGCTTCCATTGCATGGGTGCATTGAAAGCCTCGATCTCCTGCATGAAGAAGATGTTAGTCCAAATGCTTTGCGGTTCGGGTCACATTTTGAGAAAAATATCCGTACGTAATATTCTACTGTTTACTCATGAATTTCAAACTTTTGTTTTGAGATGACTATTAGGGGTGTCCACGGATAATTTTTGGTTAATTGATCGAATCAACAAAGTTTGGTTAACCGTTTTTTAACCGAATTTTTTCGGTTCAGTTAATGGTTAAAGGTTTTTTTTAAAGTTCGGTTAACAATTAATTTGGTTCAAAAGCGTCCGTTAACCGAATTTTTTAATATATATAGTGTATTAAATATTTAAATTGTAATATTTTTATAGTGTTGTTATGGTATTATTTTTGTATATTTTGTTATGAAATTTATTATGATATGTATTATTTTAATTGAATTTATTATTTTAGGTGTTATTTTTAGGATTTTAAATTTTAACTTAAAAAAGATTGGTAAATCGGTTAACCGACTGATTAACCGAGAAATATTTTGGTTCAATTAATTCGGTAACACAAACTTCGATTCGATTAACGGTTAAAGGTTTAAAAACTTTGATTAAATCGGTTTGGTTAACCGATTGAACACCCCTAGTCGACTATACGAGATATCTAATGACTTCTACATCAATGATCACAACAAGATAAAAAGTTTATAAAATTAGTTTTGATTGGTTAACTACTTAAATTGTACTTCAAAGGTCATGTGTGATTTACTTGAAGCCTCTTGAGTCTTGATTAGGGGTGTGCATTTGATTAATTGGTCGATTAAACGAATCGAATTAATCAAAACTTTCAAATTCTTTAACCCGTTAATCGAACGAAAGTTTCTATTACAGGGCGTTTGGTTGGAGAGAGGGAATTACGTGGGAAAGAAATTGCAATTCCATGGGAGATGAATTACTGGGAATAAAGTGAGAATTTAAATTCCAATGTTTGGTTTACATAAATATAATTACTAGAAATTTCAATTCCAATGTTTGGTATACATGGGAATTGAAAGGGAATAAGTAGTATAAAGTAAAAAATGTCCATGGTTGTTGTTAGGCATTAATTTTAGGTTAAAAAGGAATGAGTAATTTTGACTCATCACTATCTTTTTTTCTTCCTAAAATCACAGGGGGGGGGGGGGGGGGGGGGGGGGACATTGAATTTTAATTCCATGAAAATGAGGGAATTGTAATTCCATGGAATTGCAATTCCTTTCAACCAAATTAAGTGGGAGGGAATTTAAATTCCCTTCAACCAAATGCTCTGTTAACGATTTAATCAAATCGATTTTTTTCAGCTAATCAGTCAGTTAATCAATTAACAGAAGTTTTTAAACAAATTTTGAAATTCTTCAAATTATAAATAAAAATCACCATTACTCATACTACAAATTTTTTAAATATCTTCCATCGATATCTACCAGAAGAAACATTTAAGTACTGATACTAGAAACATCAAACATAAACATTTTAGTACCGGTCTACTACTTTACTGGCTACTGGAAACCCTCGGACTATACACGCACAAAGAATGTCTTTGGCTTGTCCTATCGAGTCGTTAGCTTGACTATCGTCTCGAGCCTTTTTATTCACTCGGCGGGGGGGGGGGGGGGGGGGGGGGGGGGGGGAGGGGAATGAGGGAATTGCAATTCCTTTCAACCAAATTAAGTGGGAAGGGAATTTAAATTCCCTTCAACCAAATGCTCTGTTAACGATTTAATCAAATCGATTTTTTTCAGCTAATCAGTCAGTTAATCAATTAACAGAAATTTTTAAACAAATTTTGAAATTCTTCAAATTATAAATAAAAATCACCATTACTCATACTACAAATTTTAAATATCTTCCATCGATATCTACCAGAAGAAACATTTAAGTACTGATACTAGAAACATCAAACATAAACATTTTAGTACCGGTCTACTACTTTACTGGCTACTGAAAACCCTCGGACTATACACGCACAAAGAATGTCTCTGGCTTGTCCTATTGAGTCGTTGACTTGACTATCGTCTCGAGCCTTTTTATTCACTCGAACTCGATTGGTTGACTTTACATATCGTCCCAAAAATGCCTCGAATGATTTTCCTTTATCATTGGCCTTGATAGCACAAGAGGTAAACCCTTCTATGCTTCATTCTTTTGCAACCTCTCGGCCTTTGTCTTTAAGTCTTCAGGTCTTCAAGTCTTCGTTTAAGACTACGAATCATTGAGAGATAACCTCTTGGGTCAGGTCTCGATTCGTTATCTTTGATTCGCCTGAGTGTTGTCATCTCGTATGACATTCTTTGAAATCCACGAGTGCTTAAAGTGATCACTCTGGTTAACGATTTGAATAATACTTCGAATGAAGATGGACTCGACCTAAGTCTAAGACAGTAAACGAATTGAGGGGTCTAAACTCCTAAGCTTCGTACCATCAAAAACAAATTGCACTTTTGGTCCTGTGACTATTAGGGTATTGACAATTTGAGTACGTGACTTCCAAAACTCCCAATTTAAACCTTTAACTATGCAATTATTAGCAGATTTGGTCCTCCCGGCCAAATTGCCGGCCAATTTTGGCCGGAAAAACATTTAATGTTTCGAATTAATTTCTGATGAGGGTAAAAACGTCATTGCGAGCGTATTTATTTGGGGGAAAACTAAAACCTCCTCCGATCCGGCGCCGCATGCACCGGCGAGATGAAGGATGATCTTCCGAAGAAGAGTTTCAATTGCTGCGGCGTTTTGCTCCTCTTCTTCTCTACCCTCTTCTGCATCTCCCTTTGCGTCGCCATGTCTGCCCAGATCTCACTCACCCAACCCCGCTTCTTCCTCCGACACGCCACACTCCACAACTTCAACCTCACCGCCGGCAACCTCCTCACCACCAACATCTCTGTCGCCCTCACCGCGCACATCCCCTACAAACACCGCGGCATCTACTACGACCGCCTCCACGTCTACGCCGTGTACCGAAACCAGAGAGTCACCCTCCCCGCTCCCCTCACTGCGTCCTACCAAGCCTACAAAGACGTGGCCGTTTGGTCGGGGTTCCTGAGCGGCAACCTCCAAGCCACCATTTCCGATGAAGAGCAGTCCAATATGGGAGCCACAACCGCCGACGAGAAACCCAGAAAATCAGAGACCAAACCCACAAAGTAAATCTCACAAACAAGCAGAAGAAGGACCCAGTCCAGAGACATCACCTTTGTAGCCACCCACGATACGGACGGGAACCACACAAAAATAGCCGGAAAAATCACAGGCCAAGGTCAGATGGTGGGAGTCATCCACGACCATCACCAACGAAGACCAAACTCCAGTCACCATTTCCAAGTAGTAATGTCCACAATGAGGGAACAAACAAAGAGAAGCAAGCAGAGAAATCTGGGGAGTACCTGGGAAGAACGCGGCCAACGCAAACGGGAACTCCGGTCGCCATGAAGAATAAGAAATGACGTTAAATGACCATTTTGTCCTTATAAATAAATAATTTTAAAAGAATTATATTTTTCCGGCCAAAATTGGCCGGCAGGACCAAATCTGCTAATAATTGCGTAGTTAAAGGTTTAAATTGGGAGTTTTGAAAGTCACGTACTCAAATTGTCAGTACCCTAATAGTCACAGGAGCAAAAGTGCAATTTGTTCTTACAAAATGTTCCTAACACATTTAATATATATAAAATGAACCTTATGACAGTGATCCCCTAACTATTGATTTGTTCAATATTAGTTATCCAGTTAAATATCCATTTAGTAAGCGTTAAATTTAAGAGTAAGAATATAAAAATTAACTTGTTATTGAGATGGACAAATTGAATTCATAAACTTTATACATTAGGTTCATTTTTAGTGAGAATGTGAAGAACAAGTTGATACA
Source organism: Ipomoea nil (assembly GCF_001879475.1). Taxonomy (NCBI): domain Eukaryota; kingdom Viridiplantae; phylum Streptophyta; class Magnoliopsida; order Solanales; family Convolvulaceae; genus Ipomoea; species Ipomoea nil. The sequence continues at coordinate 1,299,262 of NW_017619666.1, read as the reverse complement.
TAAATCAATTTGGACCATACTACTAATAATTTTTTGCCCCAAATTTGAGTCAATCATATATTTTGTTCCAACACCTTAAATATGCAAAGAGAAAATTTCAATTTTGGTCATCTGATTATAGAGGTTTTGTTATTTTAGCACCTGACTTTCAAAAGTGTCAATTTAGTACCTTGACTATGCAATTTTTATCAATTTTGGTCACACCGGTCAAATTGTTGGCCAAATTTCGCCGGAAAATTTTAACAGTTAAAATAATGAGGGTATTTTAGTCATTTCACATCTCTTTCCTTTTTCTCCGGCGAATCCGAGGATGAGGTGCGATGCGATGCTTTCAACATTATCCAAAAAGAGAAGTATTTATTCAACATTATCCAAAAAGAGAAGTATTTATTCAACATCAATTTTAGCATAAAGTTGATATAGAGAAGTTTTAGAATAAATAGGCACCAACATCAGTTTTATTATTTCGCTTTCTTCTTCGAGCAAGTCTATTTTTTGCCAGAAAAATTTTCAACCGGAATTTTGGCAGGAGGTGCACAGGACGAGCACAAAGAGAAGTGCAGTTCGGAGATTTCTAGGTCCGCCGATATCTCAAGCTCCCCTTACACAAACGGCCATATGTTTTCAACCGGAATTTTGGCCATTTGAACCCTAAGAAATCGCTGGCGACGGCTTTGACGAATGAGTTTAAGTATGCTTTGGAAGGTGTGCTGCTGCGACGGATTCGTCGTAAAAAATGAATTCACCGGAGAAGAAGGAAGAGATGTGAAATGACTAAAATACCCTCATTATTTTAACTGTTTAAACTTTCCGGCGAAATTTGGCCGACAATTTGACCGGAGTGATCAAAATTGATAAAAATTGCATAGTCAAGGTACTAAATTGACACTTTTGAAAGTCAGGTGCTGAAATTAACAAAGTCCTTATAGTCATATGACTAAAATTGAAATTGAAAGACGATTCTAGTACCTAATGTTTACATTCTTATACTTAACACCTATTAAACGAATATTCGACCAAATGACCAAATCTAGAATAAAATCAATAGTCATTATATTATGATCAAATTGATAAATAAATATCAATATTCAATGGACTGTTATTAGAAAAAGTTAATACTCCACCACTAGGGTTTGATCATGTGATCTTTTCTCAATAAGAAGCACAAAGGTGCCATCTAAGCACAACATGCTTGACACACATTAATTAATTATTCACTATTTATTTTTAAGAAACTGTTATTTTTTTAATGTTTTAAATATTCAAGTACGATTTTCAAAAAATAAAATAAAATATTCCAACTACAATAATATTTTATTTGGATGAATAAATATTTCACTTTTTTTTTTTAATATTTCACTTTGATTTCTCAAAAAAAAAAAAAAAAAAAAAAAAATCACTTTGAATGAACTCATGAAATTTGACTAACATTTTATTTTATTTTAAGCACATGTATATATCATAATGGCATAATTGCGATGAATGTGGTTCATATTTTCAATGAGCATGGAAAACAATCATAATAATATACTAGGCTAATTAAAAGAGCACATGTATGTACATTTGAGCGCATAATATGCCTACTAACTTCTATTGATTTGAAATGTTAATAATTTCTTTTTGATACTATTTTGAGTTTATTATGTACCATATTCAAGATATGTATGTCAACCACTAAACTATTGTTAGTTTGTCTCAAAATTTTGGAGCAGAATGCATGGTTTCAAATTTATAGAGCGACTTCTAATAATCAAATATAAGAGTTTTTTTTTTTTTTTGGTGGTGCGCCAGAGGGACCGGAGCCCCAAGGTTAATAAATTCTTCTCGTAGTAATTTTGTTGGCATTTTTCTCAAGCAGAGCCGCAATACCGCTAAGAGAATGGTCTAGACACACACTACCCCACGCTCTGCTTTAAGTAGTATTATACATTACCGTTGCCTAAATTGTAAAGAAATTTAACATTATCTTTTGTTTTACTAGAGATATCTAAGAGAATAATATAATTTTGCTAAACACATAAAGAGCAAACTCATTGATTTTTCTTTTTAAGTTTTTATCATGGTATAAGGTAAATGTCATTCCAAGAAGAGCCTAGGACTTGAAGGCTAAATCGTAACTGTTCAACATGCGCCGCTAATCTATTTAACAAAAGTCTATCTATTTACAGAATTTTCAATTCCTAATCAACAACTCTTTGATGGCACTAAATGAATACTAAGACAAATGTCCTTGTTCTTTCCCTGTTTAACATTTTCAAACAAAGAAAATTATTACTTGAAGTTGTTGTGTTTTTTATTTTATTTTTATTTGTTATAAAATGAAAGATACATGCAACCCTATCCAAAGATTTTTTTTTTTTTTTAAATCACACTTGTGTGAGGCCGTCTCATGGATCCTTATCCGTGAAATTGGTTGAGTCAATATACAAATGTAATATTTATATACTAACAAATGGAATATTAATTAGGAATAAAATACATGCATGGACAGCTCAACTGGTCATAAAGGTGAAAAGTTGAAAGAATAACCAAGGATTGAGTCTCACCAGCGACAATGTGGAAGTTACCTCTTAGAGTGGGGGGGCTCCTTGTTATCGAAACTAGTACACTTTTTTTATATAGGTAACAAACATTTTATTCCTAATTAGTATTACATTTGTTAATACAAATATTATATTTGTATATTGATCCGACCTATCTCACGGATAAGGATCCGTGAGACGATTTCACACTAATTTTTAGTTATTATTTTTATACCCTAGCCGCCAAAGTATCTTTATTATTCTTCTAATTAATCTATAGGGGGGAAATTGTAAGTCAAAACAAGAATTTCAAATAATGATTTTATATATATAATCAAATCAAATAAGATAAACATAAATTTTGTTCATTTAATGAAGGTCATAATCTCCGGAATAGACGGGATTAGTCAATTATTAAATAGTGTTTTGTATTTTTCTTTTTGTCATTTTGTAAGTCAAAATGCAATTATTGAATTAAAATAATTAAAATTATAAATGAGTAAATAAATAAATTAAATAGCCATCTTTGGACATCAAACATTCAAACCTTTAATTACTCGGTACTTTTAACAATTTTTGTAATAAAAAGAAATATGAATTGAAAGATCATATTCATATTACCGGTCAAGCAGACAATTCCATAGTAATCAAATCAAAGGTTCTTTCATGTCATGCTAAGAAAATTTTTATTATTCCTTGTGTGATTAAGAATATTGTTTTGAAATAAATTATTATAATTAAAGTTATTCCACTCAATTAACCTTTTGATTGTAACCATGTATAATACCAATAATTAAGAAATTAGATTTACAGAGATAAGGAGGTTTTCGCTACTCTGTTATGTTAATTGAGAGATTAAACATGTTATTTATATTTTCACATTTTTATTTTCACTTTTAATCCTTTTAAGACCGTTATAATTTTAGATTTGATTAACTATTTCTAAGTTTGACACATCTAGAGAGTTCTACTCTCAAACTTGTTCTACACCTAGTTTGAAATGTTTTATGTGCAAAATGACTAAATTTAATTAAATGTTCATAAATTAAAGTAAAATCGTTTTAAGATAAATGCACGATAACTTTTGAGTGACGAAAGCAACTCACAGCTATTAATGCACAATAACTTTAGAAGTAGATCAAAGATGCAAGTATGTCAAAATTAAAAGTTGATGGCTTCAGTTGAACTATCAATATACATTGAATTACGGAAAAGTTTGCAACTGCTAAACAAATTAATGTGCGTTTTAAGTAATGTCCGCTTTGTGACTCGATCTAGTCAACAAAGGACCACAAGTAAACCAATTATAATTGCTTATAATTAACCGGCTCATACCAATAATATCAAAATTGATGACTTCACTTAAATTATCACTATACTTGATAACCAAAAGTAAGATTAACTCAAACGAAATTATTGTGTCTATAGTAATAACATAAAAATATTAAAATTTAAAGAAATAATTTTTGTCAATTAGTACCATTGTCTTTTGCAGTATGTATCATCATGTATACCAACTTGATTGTATTGGATACACAATGAGAAGCAATTACTGATAGTATTTAATACAATCAAATATATTATACATTATAGTATTGAATACATGCAATTGGCACCATACAATTTTATTTAAAGATTATTTTTAAAAAATCATATGCCCGTGTATATATATTGACCCAATTGAAACATCAGTGATCAATCGTCCCAGATTATAGTAGTAGATTATCCAAACAATTTATTGCTTTAAATATAGAAAAAGAGTCAATTCCATTTTTGATCCTACTGTTATAGGAGCTTTTTTAATTTTAGTCCACCTTAATTTTTTTTTGCCACTTTACAACCACTGTTATTGAATGTGTTTCACTTTTAGTCCACCGTTAAAATTTTCGTCAAGAGGCCGTATAATCCAAGGGTATTTTGGTCTTTTTATGTTTGTCTCTTCTCTTTTAATCCAGTCGCTTCGTCCTCCTTCTCCGATATTCGAAGATGGCTCTTCGAACAACGAGAATGGGAAGCCAAAGCTACATCTTTTCGTTTGTTCCAACATGGGCCGGCGATGTTTATTAGGTTTTAGGTTTAATGTTCTCATTTCTTTAGTCAAACATAGTCTTGGATGAGAAGAAATGTCAAAATACCCCTAGATTACACGACCTCTTGATGGAAATACAAACGGTGGGACTAAAAGTGGAACACATTCAATAATAGTGGTTATAAAGTGGCAAAAAAAATTAAGTTGTACTAAAATTGGAAACGTCACTATAACAGTAGAACCAAAAATAGAATTCACTCAATAGAAAAATGTCCCAAGGTAGACAAAAATAGTGACTTGGGTATAATTTATTTTAGAACAGATAACTTATTTTAAACTTTAAATAAATTATAAATGCTGCATATTAAATAAATAAAATTTAAAACAATAATATTGATTCTTTATGTTAAAAAAAAAAATTAAAAAGTATAAAACAAAATAAAATAAAATAGAATTTAAAATAATAATTTAGTTACAAACGCAATCCAAAGTAAAGTTTAAAAATGGTACTGTCCACCACCCCAATTAAAACTTATAAATTCCCCCTAATTTTTTTTCCATTACTACCGTTTTAATCCCCCTCAATATTTACTCTTCAGATAGCAATAATGAATAAGAATTTGTAAGACAGTCTCACACAATTTTTTGTTAAAAAACATACGAAGTATAATGTAAAGAAAAATATGTTAGGTGTCATTTTCACGGGCGTTAAGGCGTTTAGACATTTATTATTATTTATATGGTGGCCGCTGGTCGCTGGAGTTCTTGTTGCCGCGTTTTACTGGCTTTAGCCTTTAGACTTTTTGGTAGAAGCAGTTGACTTTTACAAATGGGTCAGGAAATCTTTTTTTTAGCCAACATATATATAAATGTCATCAAAAGACAAAACAAAACGCTGTTTTCCATAAATGGAGCAATTCCTTTTTTATTTATTTTATTTTATTTTATAATCCTCTCGCACAAATAAGATATTTATAATACCGATGCAGAATAATTAAAAGATATATTAGGCGGTATAGTAAGTAGAAAAATAACTCGTTTTTTTTTTTTAAATGAAAATAGAAAAATGAAAAACTAAAAAATTAATTTTTTATTAAAATTATTATTTTAATTCAAAAATTGAGAACTGATCTCTATTTTTTTTTTTAAAGAATTTGGAGAATATATTTAACTAATTCTTCAAATTTGTAGAAATGAAAAAAAAAACAAAAAAACACTAGTGAATACTAGATTCATACTTATAAATAGAAAATAGAGACATGAAGTGAACATTTAAAATTGATAGTGAACTTATAAATATTAAACTGAGTGATGTATTTTATTTCGACTGAAAATTTAAGTCGATAGTACTTGCAATTATACTAAATAAAGAATGACTCCTTTTTTTGTAATAAGTTTTTTTTCGATAAAGCAATAAGCATTTAGAATTTAAGTTTTTTTTGTTGCATTTTTATTGGAATGATAGTATCTCAGCTGTAAATTAGTCGAGACAATTAAATACTCAACATCTCTAATTAGAATATGCATGCAACAACAAAATCAAAGACGTTATAGCTTTATTAGTGAAATGTTAAACGAGTTTAGTTTCCCTTAAGTAAAATTTTTCAATTAAACATAATAAATGAAATAACATGAGTTGAGAGAATTTCACCATTAAATTTTGAACGAAACTATTGTAATCAATTCTTATTCTTAGCAAATATGGAGGAAAAAAAAAGTAGCAATTATTATTGAATTAAAGGTAGGAAGTCATCTCGAAAATACAACTCTAATATTATCTAATAGTGTTTCTTCTCAAACTGGTGACGCCCATTTTGTTAGTATAAAGCACATACATGCAGGATCTTATCATGTGCCGTGTCGAGAGTTCTTCAATTATCATCTTGATAGACAAAAATTTTCGCGAGGCTATGGTCTACACAATTTTACAAAAAAAAAAAAAAAAAAAAAAAGAACAATTATTATTATACATAATAAAAAAGGAACAATTATTATTTTACATAATTACACCTCTTATTTTATTAAAAATAATTAGTATAATAAATATTTGATACAAGCATGCATTAAATTAGGCATGCAATTAAAATACAGAATAACTAGGATATTTTCAAAGAAGAATTGTCAGAAAGCATGCATTATATTATGCATAATTGCATACTTCATCCAGAAACGTGTTCATATATAAGAACCGCCGAGTAAATAGGTATGTACAAAGATTTAATACTTTTTCATTTTCCGATTGTGGAAAATTTTTGACCAAATATTTAAAAAAAAAAAAATTGTGGAAAGTGGTAATGGTGAAGAGAAAACTTTTTTTTTTCCCAAGAAAAAAGTGGTTCAAAATATTCCAGCTTTGAATCGTTCAAACACCACCTCGTGGGTTTGAAAATTTAATGAAGCCTTTAATCCCAGTCTTCACTCTTCTCTTTTTCTATTTTCTGTTCACCAAATATACCAAAATGTTGCAAATTATTTACACTGCATTGATATATTCGTATATTGCGGAATGAAATTAATCCGTCCGTTTAAATTTTAGTCAAACTCAATTTAAAAGATAATTCTCTCATGACTGTTACTGTGTAAATATATATTCAATAATTTTCTCAGTTGTATTTAATTACTAATAAGAACAACATCACCAGTTAAAATCAAATTTATATATTTTGTCAAGCTAAGTAGATTGTGTGTAGATGGTGTTGCTCCCTCTCTCTTCCACCTATTCTTACAGCTCTCAATAACTGTGCATAAACTCATTAATGGTGTTGCTCTAACAAACCCTTTTTTGACTCGTGACAGAATTTTATTATCTACTTTTAAAATTTTTAGTCTTTACCTATTTATTTATTTATTTTAATCTTCACTTTAGTAAATATGTGGGTAGACTTTGAAAATATTTTATGGGGTAACTAAGTAATTTGAGACATATACATGTAAAAAATGATGACTGATTTTAGTTGCACATAAGCATTTATCAATGGTGGAGAGTTTCAATAAAAAAGACAAAACAATTTTATAATTATCGTAAACTTTTTAGTTTGCAATATTTATAACAGTAATTTCACATTTTCCCCTTTATTTAATTAGTTTTTTTTTTTTTAAACAAACCTCAACATTTCATCTTTTCACCTTTCAAGCTTCACTTTTTTTTTTTTTTTTTTGGAGTATATTCTCACATGAACTTTACCCGGGTGAATTTATATAATAGTGTATAAATTGCTTAAATTTTGAAATGGTTCATGAATTATTCATATCTACTTTGTGAACTTGACATTTGACTATAGCACACGTTTTAACATTCTAGTATTTGTCAACTACATTGACATCTCAAATTCAAATGCCATATAATACATCAAACAACTTTTGATGTTTGACGTTTTGTGCTGCTATATATACTTGAACATTTTGTAAATAAACAAGATAATATATGTAGATATGTAATTTAAGTAACTGCTATAATGTCGCACGTAAAATATTTTTATTTCAAAAGTAAAAAAAAAAAAAAAAAATCATACATAGTTATTAATTTACACAACTTATAAAAAGTTATTTGGGAAAAACCTCATTTATGTTTTTCAGTACAAGAGTCGAATTTATAACATTGTGGTTATTAAGTCAACAACTTGAAAAACTTGGTTAGGGTTACCCAATTTACATAGTATTTATCATTTTTATTGACTACTGTTATTTGGTTGATCCCACTCAACATTTAAAAAATATTTACTTATTAATAATCAAATATAAAAATGAATCATCCAAATATTACTACATATTATAAGAAGGTGAAATCACAAGACGAAATTATATATATGCCATACGGTTTTTATTTTTAAAATAAGACTTTTAAATAGTTGTACTTAACACTCCTTATAAATTTCTAAGCAAAGGTAATAGAGTTTTTTTTTTTTTTTTTTTTTTTTTTTTTTTTTTTTTTTTTATGAACTTTTTGGGTGAGGTGGAAGGGAGGAAAAGTATGAGAGAAAAATGTGAATATGTTGCAAAAATATAAATTATTTTGTGGGCCCCAACATGAATTAAAAAAAAAAAAAAAAAAAACACTCAACTGGTGCGTGTATCGCACATCAGTCACATCTAGAGTTCTCTTCTTTCTCCTTCTTCTCTTTTTTATATGGACTAAAAATAACCTAAAAATAATCACAAAATTGGAGTTACTCTAAGTTATCCATCGAAATCAGTGCCACCTATTTTTTTTTTAAAGGAAACAAATTTCATTAAATTTAAAAAATTAAATGTTCAATACAAGAAGGAATGGAAGAAAGCCAACTAAAATGACTAGACTGTGAACTTGCAGCTCTAGCTAACGCATGAGCAAGCTTATTCGCTAATCGATTGACATACTTAATAGACGCTGATTCAAAGTGTCGTTTTAGGGATCGACAATGACTTAACACACAACTTGCATAAGAATAGTCCGATAGATCATGATTAAGGAACTTACACACCATCTGGCAGTCCGACTGAACCACAATATTACGCCAACCTTGCTCAAGAATCCAAGAGAAAGCCTCCTTCACAGCTATAGCCTCTGCTAGATGAGGATCGTTTAAGCAACGAACAAGACCACTTCTAGCAGCAACAAAACTGTCATTGCTATTTAGGACCACAATACCATAGAAGTTAGAATCCATATCCTACATAATATAAGCATCGACCTCCACTATTAGTGTCGAAGCCTATTAGTACAAAAAACACTTTCCGAGTCACCTGTACATGTGACTGATTCCAGTGACTCTGAAAGTGGTTAGCCTTCCGCGAGACCCGTATAGGTTGTTGCGGAAAGGGATTTTTTATTTACTTTTTATACAGATTTTCCGAGACATCTGCTCCGCTGCAGGTGTCGAAGTAACATGTGCTCGAGGAGGGAATTGTAATTCCACCAAACAATGTAATTTTGATAGTTGTTGAATTTCATTATAAAAGAATTTCAATTAAACCTAATCAAACTTCCTGATAGTGATATATATATATATATATATATATATATATATATATATATATATATATATATATATATATATTTGATTTAGTCCTTAATTCTAACAAAGTATCGAAGTCAAGTATCTACTTACGTACAAGAAATTATTTAAAACTAAATCGAGAAATACACTATATTTGAAGACTAAATTGAATATTAACTTACTTACCTAGCTGTAAAAATAAAAAGGGAAAGATAAAAGAGTCTTTTTTTTTTCTTTTTTTTTTTTTTTGAAAACTGAAAATAAAAGAGTTTAGTACTGAAGCTCGTAGAAGAATTCAAAGAGCAGGTGTAAATAGTTTCCAGTCCACCTCCAATAAGCGTAGTCTATGGTCAGTTTAGACTTTTTGGAATTCTAAAAGGTTGTTTTCCCAACAGTCCTCATTTTTTTTTTCCTGTCCTGATACAGAGTATATATATATATACACACAAAGCAAACTCAAAGTCATATATCATAAAATCTTTGTTGTTCAGTTGTCTGTAATCCGAAAATCTTTCCCTGAGGGAACAAGAAAAGCTTTGAAAGCTCTGGTTTTCAATTCCAGGTCAGTCTTTCACTATTGGGAAGCTTTTATTCTTCCACTTTTAGCCCAAGAAAATCCAAGATTTATGCTTAATTGTCCTTGTTTAGCTCTGGGTTTCAACTTTCAATTGTGAATTGCTTTTAAAAAAGGTGGTTGTTTTCTGTCCCTTTTGTTCTTATTTCTGGTGTTTCTGTGTTTTCTGCAAATTTCTGATAATTCTGGAGATTGGGGTTATATATATACCTTCTGAATTTGAAATTTTAGAGAGAAAAAAAATAGATAGTATTGTTATGATCATATTGTCACATTCTGGGTTTCATAAGAAGAGTTGATTTACATGGAGTTGTTATTCTTAATCTGCAGGTAATTTATAATATAGTGCTGGAGAACTGAGAAATGACTGTAAAAACTGATAGCTTTAGAGGAATAGATTCAGAGGGGGTAATCCGTGCAAATGGGCCGGGAAAGATGATTAGAAAGAATTCGATAAGGTTAAGGAGCTTTGAACCTACGAAACTAATGTTGGAGAGGAACCTGTCGTTCAAGGATCTTGTTCTGGACATAGAAAGATCATCAAATGCTAAAAATGCGAAACCAACACCAACGCCTACTTCCCTTCAAGAACCATCCATCATGTTTTCTCCTCGCCCTGTTAGTGAGCTTGAAGCAGCTGCGGTCAAGCTCCAGAAAGTGTACAAGAGTTATAGGACTCGAAGAAACCTCGCAGATTGTGCTGTTGTGGCTGAAGAGCTATGGTATGTTTCTTCTATCTCAATCCTGAAATAACGATCTTGTTAGGATCAACCGCTTATTACTGCGCCAAAAGCTATAGCTAGTAGCGAAAACGCAACTCTATTTCCTTATACCGACACACATTTTTTAGACGTGGGGCGCTCGACGACTTGGTTTTTAAGCCTTTTATCAGCCAATGCCCAATAACCCCCAGCCACCGGGTGAGACGCTCGGTGCTGGACTTGGCCATAGGGTGCTAGATTTGGTCTTTTAAGCCCTTTACCAGCCTCCGCCCAACAACCCCCAACCACTGGGTGCTGGACTTGGCCTTTTAAGCCCTTTACCGACCTCTGCCCTAAACCCCCAGCCACCGGGTGCTAGACTTGGCCTTTACTGGCCTCTGCCCAAAATCCCCCAGCCGCCGGGTGCTAGACTTGGCCTTTACTGGCTTCTCCCCAACAATTCTCCCTCCCAGCACCAACAAATCTTAAATGTTATTGCTGGGACTCAAACCATACCCCTTGTTAGATCAAGCGCTTACTACTACGTCAAAAGCTATAACTAGATCTGATGTTCTTTGTTGATGAGTAAGCCGGCATGGTTATTATGTTTGGCTAAAGGTTGTTTGGTTTATTACTCAGGTGGAAGGCCTTGGATTCTGCGGTTTTGAAGCAAAGTTCTGTTTCGTTCTTCAATGACGAGAAGCCAGAAAGCGCTGTTTCTCGATGGGCTAGAGCGCGCACAAGAGCTGCAAAAGTTGGAAAAGGGTTGTCTAAGGATGAGAAGGCTCAAAAGCTTGCCCTACAACATTGGTTGGAAGCAGTAAGTAGTCTCGTGTTTATTCATGTCTATTAGAATTTGACCAAATTTGGTTATGTTTTGCCAGAAAATTTAAGCTACTGTGTAAAGTCTATCCATAACGAATGTGTATATCTTATATTATGCTCAGATCGATGCACGACATAGGTATGGACACAATTTGCACCTCTACTATGATGTTTGGTTTCAAAGTGAAAGCTCCCAACCTTTCTTCTACTGGTGAGATTTCTTATTGACTAGAAAATTGATGATTTTACAGCTTTAATAACTTCTCTATACTTTAAGTTAGCGTACAATCAAATCCATCTTCTTACAAATTAGTGGTTTTATCTGATGAAGGTTGGATGTGGGAGATGGGAAAGAAATAAATCTCGAGAAGTGCCCGAGGACGAGGTTGCATCATCAATGCATTCAATATCTTGGGCCCGTAAGTGTACAATGATCGATATAAATGGTACTCCACGTTTGTATAACTCATGCCATGGTGGGTTCTGATTTTCACTTGATATTTCAGAAAGAGCGCGAGTCTTATGAAGTTATTATTGAAAACGGGAGGCTTGTGTACAAGCAAAGTGGCATTTTCGTGGAGACGATAGAAGGTTCAAAGTGGATCTTCGTCCTTAGCACCTCAAGAACGTTATACGTGGGGCAAAAGAAGAAAGGCGTGTTTCAACATTCGAGCTTTTTAGCTGGTGCAGCTATCACAGCTGCTGGGAGACTAGTTGCTCATCATGGCGTTTTGGAGGTAATTAAAAAAAATTTCACTTATAGAGTTATAGAAATGAATGTTATTGGAGGACCATTCGAGGTTTGTGAAGACGCTCAAATTTCTTTCGGGTTTTCTTGCAGGCAATTTGGCCATACAGCGGTCACTATCATCCGACAGAAGAGAACTTCCAAGAATTCATTAGCTTCCTAAAAGAGCACCTTGTAGATCTCTCAAATGTTAAGGTAGAAGTTGAACTCATTTTATGCTTTTAAATTAAAATGTGTTTATGCGATTTTCTCACGAAACAACCTACAAATTGCTGATGCGATTTTTGTTTGCCTTAATTGTATCAGAGATGTGCAGTTGATGATGACTCGTTTTCATTCAAGACAGTCGATGAAGGGTCCGATGGCTTGGCAAAGAAATGGTCTACTGGAACGGGACCACGCATTGGGTGCGTTCGAGATTACCCAACCGAGCTGCAATTCAGGGCGCTCGAGCAGGTTAACCTGTCACCTCGAGTGGTAAACGGTGGCTTTATCAACTATGGTCCAGTCCCATCACCCCGGCCTAGCCCTAAGGTCCGGCTTTCGCCTAGGATTGCACACATGGGGATGCCTAGTCCCAGGACTCACATCCCAGTTGCATCAAGTTAAGGCAAATATATGGATAGAGTAACCAACTGACAAATTTGATCTCTACTGGTGCTTCTGAACTAACTCCCCAAATCTTCATTCATCTATTCATTCAATCAATTTTGTATGTTTTATTTAAGGCCAGGGGGCATAGTTTTTAGACAAACCATGTGTTTGTTTTTTGTGGCTCTTTTTGCTTGGAGATTTAGGTTTGTTTAGTTCTTCAATTCATTTTTGAAGAATGCCATCATAAATCCAAATTTGGTAGAGGCATGTAGTATTTAGAATAAGACTACATTTCAAGGATAAAGTCTCCTTATGTCAACTTGAAATTTGTAATTTTGTATCTATTTTATATTATAGATATACTTGACCATAATATTATTTAGATGAATATTTTTTTTAAAGTATGCTGCATGTTTATCTACACTAATGAGATTTTTTCAAATATCCTATGCCTATAGACTTTAGTACTTTAGTCACATAGAAGATATAAACAACACTAGGAAAACTCAGTTCTGATGAGGATTAGAAATCTGGAATAATATTCACAATGAACCGAACAAGATAATATAGGAATACAAGAGAGAGTCTTAACATAACACAACTACAAGATTCCTAACACTCCCCTTCAAGCACAAGGTTGAGGAATAGTAACATTGAGCTTGCTACGTAGAAACGCAAAACACGAACCCGACAAAGGTTTAGTAAAAATATCAGCTAACTGATCCTTTGTTGAAATAAAATGTCAACCTAATTAAACATACTAAAATGTCAAGCTTAGGTTTTAAAAGGGAGGGGTAATCTTGTCTCATGATTATCTTTTTTTCTTCCTAAAATCCATACATACTAAAATGTCAAGCTTAGGTTTTAAAATTTCAAGGGGAGACATTGGATTTTAATTCCATGAATATGAGAGAATTGCGATTGCTTCCAACCAAACGCTATGTTACATTTAAGGCCGGTAAATTTATGTGTTCAAGAAGGACTTCGAAGTTTGGGTGTTATTTGTTTGAATACTACTTCACAAAGAGCCAACATCGCCTCCATTGAAACTCATACCCACAACCTGCCCTATGAGGGAGCAACTTGGTGCCATTGGACAAGGTCCTTGGTTTGAGTGATTTTGTTGAATTGATTAGAAAATGTACTAAATGGCTTAGGTACAATATAAATTAAAAAAAAAAAAAAACAATTTTGAAATATTGTGTGCACAACATGGTTAAAAAAAAAAAAAAAAAAAACATTTTAGTTTAGATACACTTGCTCGTGGAATTCTACATGTAAATTTTTATGTGAAATTTCACTATATCATGAGATAATAATTACTTTGTATAATAGTAATCAAGATAGTGATGCTATCCGATAGGATATATGCCCCGGTTTCGGCTCCCCTGTACGTCGGTGTTCTCGTTTTGTAGTCGGGTCGGGGTCAAGCAGTTCGGGTCCCAGTCTTCGGGTCAAAGTCAAACCTGTTACTCGCGGACCTATATAAAGGGCCTTAACACTTCATTTTAGGGGTTCCTTCCTCTCCCCTCTCCACTACACTCTCTCTCTAGATTACAACTCTCACTAAAGAACAATGAATAAGAGATCCTCTTAAACTACTTTCTCTTGTCTATTCCATTATACATATATTTTATATACATTCTCGATACATACATACGGTACACTCCGCATACATCGAGGAATTAAGCGCATCACTATCAAAATTGTAACTATGTGCATTTTGATTCCTCTAAATTATTGAGATAGATCTTAACGTTTCTAAATATTAAGAGCAAACCAAAATTAAAAGTCTTTTATAAAATTTAAAATTTATCAATGTAACATAATTTAGTGACTAAAAATCAAATAAACTTTATAATACATTTTATAACATTTACAAGCTATCAGTTTTTATAATGTATTAATAAATTTATTAATCTAACATAGTTTAGTGATATTAAAAATCATGTTCAAATGATATTATAAACATTAAAAGTATTTTATAAAATTTTAATATTATAATTCATTTAATTTAGTAGAAAATATTGCTCCCTTTGTTCCATTTTATATATCATACTTACTATTCATTGGTCAAATCAACTCTTTCTTCGTTGTTTAATTTTTTAGTATTCTTTACTTATTTTTATTTGATTTTTTTGTTTGTATTTATAATAATTTTAGTTAGTTTCTAAATATATAAATTTTGTATACTATTGTTAAACTTAATATTATGAAAAGTTGAATTAAAATAACGTCAATCAAGTCTCGTTAATCTAACTAGACATATAAAATGAGACAGAGTGAGTATTAATTTTAAATTTTGAGATTAATGATCCATATCTTATTTTAAACAAAAAATATATATTATTTTGTAAGTGTGTGTGTGTGTGTGTGTGTGTGTGTGTGTATATATATATATATATATATTAGAATTATTGTATAAAAAAGTTGAAGTGCCATCAATTAGAATATTAGATATAACTTTGATTGTTGTCAAGGACGTTGTAGTCTAGTGAAACCAAGTAGCTTGATTTCCCATATAGGAGGTTGTAAGTTTAAGTGTCCGTAAATGCGGTATTGACTCTTTGTGCTTTCGTTGTAACAGAGTCAACAGTATTTAAAAAAATGTTATAATTATTTTATATAAAATAAATAAAAATCTTAAACATTAAGGACCTTGTGATCCAATAGTACCAAATTGCTCCCTTATGTGGGAGGTGATGGGTTCGAGTCTCGGGGAGGAATAGTAGCATGTCTATTTGGGGGATCAGGCTTGGCTTCCTAACTAGTAAATGGGCAATCTGGTTCGCAGATCGCAATAACTTTAATATCATTGACAATGAGATCAAAATAGGACTCTCTTGTAGATCCATGTAGTGCATCATGAACCACTTTCGCGTCCATCTCAACATCCACCACCGTCATTCGCATATCCTTCAGCCAGCTTAATGCTTCCCGAACCCAAGCCATACAGGCATCCCGGACCACCGCACCAGGCATAGCTGCCACTGCTATGAATGCCCCATCAGAATCTCGTAAAACCCAATCGTAGCTAGACTTCCCATTGCCTCCATCATACGCAACACGCCACCCAAGCCAAAAACTTTGGGCTAAAGAGAGGATCTTATCCTCGCAGACCACACCTCCATTCCAAACTACGACAATGCCACAGGCACCAACACAAGACTAAGCAGAAGCTAAGGGGGGTCAGCGTCCAAAGCCGTAAAGAAAGCTTTGAACCCTTCCCCCTTCGCATCCATGGTTTCAGCCTCCATACGAACTCCAACCCTTCTCCAGCATGCCTTCGCCACCATGCACGTAAATAATATATGCGTGCTTGTCTCCTCCGCCTCCCTAAATAATAAATGTACTTAGGGTTGGGGTTCAGCCAGCCTTTGGAAGAATAAATGTACTTTTTTATGATCCTAACACTCATAGTACACATAATAATTTGTCCAGACTTTGGCCACATTTATTCCCTAATAACAATCATTTGAATATAACAATTGTATGGTCAAAGATCTTGTAGTCAAGCGGCATGAAGTGACTCTTCCAAGTGGCAATCGTTATACCCTGCACCACGGCGCACACAGCACTGTGCGCCGCGTGCCTCCCAAAACGACGTCGTTTTGTTAAGTTGTCTAGGAAGTTGACGCGATTATGTACATTATGGTATACAATTATGTACATTTGTTTATATAATTATGTGCATTTTTTATACAATTATGTACATTTTTTTTTTATACAAATGTACATCCGAAACAAGGAATTTATGTGTATTATGTTAAAAGTCTAAGTGTATTATGTTAAAAGTTTATGTGTATTATGTATTATGTTAGACTATGTGTATTATCTTTTCAAAAAATGTATGTGTATTTTGTTATACAATTATGTACATTTTAATATACAATTATGTGCATTTTTGAAATATGAGATTTTTTTTAAAGAAAATTAACAATCGACACGCAGAATTCCAAAAAAAAAAAAAATTCTAAAACGACGTCGTTTTGCACCAGAGTGCACAATGCAATATACGCCCTGGTGCACGATATAAATTGCCCCCCAAGTAAGAGGTCATGCGTTCGAGCCAATATTAACTCGTTGGATTTTGGTAGATTGAAAAAGTATATATGAACATATACTACATGCATAGAAATGTAAAAAAAAAAAAATAAAATAAATTTTCTGTAAAAAGATAACGGAAAACGCTCTCGTATTCTTTCTCATTGCGTCAACATAAACCTAGATATCTGCTTCAGAAATACTTTTATATTTTTTGTGCATTCGTATTTCTACCGTATTAACTGCTTTCTTCTCCTGCTTATGGAGCCTGTCATGAAAAACAAGTACCGACTCGGTCGGAAAATCGGCAGTGGATCGTTCGGAGAGATCTTCACCGGTTTGTTTTTCAATTTTTCTGCTTTTATGATGTACACTTTTTGGAATTTCCGGAGTGAGTTGATTGTTTAATTATTACCTTTTGCTCGATGCAGGCACTGATTTGGAGACGAATGAGGATGTAGCAATTAAGCTCGTGAGTTTTTTTCTGCTAGAAGTTGAACTATGTTTTGTCTAGTGTACTGGTTCTAGTGATTTTGGAAAATGGTTTTTGTTCATCACGGGATTCACTATTTCACTTTGAAGTTTATCTTTATGAGCGATAATTTGTTTACTTTGAATATGACAATCTTTTATGTACAGGAGTTCACATTTGAATTTTGGCTATTTGTACTTCATATACATTAAAGTGAGTGCTTGCTATATGGGATTATGGTGTTTTGAAGTAGCAGTAAGCTCTGGCTATATCAATTCAAATTGGATGCATAATCCCTATTTTCATTTGAATATCCAATTCCATGCTATAAGCCTATAAAGCTTTGCGTTACCACATTTATATAAGCTTTCACAGTTCACTTTTAAGCCCATCAAGGCATCAATGAAGTGTGAATTTTTGATTCATTATTTTAGATCTCTGTTTGATCATTTAGGCATTGATTTTTTGGGTTATCTTCATTTTTTTTTTCTTTTTCTGAACTGCTGCTACTTTATAATGGCTGCTGTGATGGCCTGATTCTTGCTCCTGGCTAGCTTGACTATGTGTTCATAACAGTATGCAGTGCTGCCTTCTGATTTTCAGTCTCCCCCAATATGTGGATGTCTGTGAGTCATCACTTCACCCAAATTCAGATCATGGGTCACAAGAACTTGTTATCAGGAACTGCCGGAGTTGTTAGAATAGTCTACTTTCTGAATTTTTCAAAGATAATAATTGCCAATTCATCCGAACAACTGTTCACATGACACAACAGTGTGCCTTAGTTTCATGGGCATTGCCATACAAACCAAGATGCTTTGTTTAATTACTTTCTGTCCTTTCAAACTACATCAAAGCTGATATTATTTCTGGTCTTGCAGGAAAATGTCCAAACAAGTCACCCTCAATTACTGTATGAGTCAAAGTTATACAGAATTTTACATGGAGGAAGTAATGAAATTTGTAGTTTGCTTTTTCTGAACTAAACCATATTATTTTATATTCAATGATTGTTATGATTGTGAATTTTCTATTGCAGATGGAATTGCAAATGTGAGATGGTTTGGCGTGGAACGAGACTACAATGTTATGGTCATGGATTTGCTTGGCCCTAGTCTTGAAGATCTATTTAACTTTTGCAGTAGGAAACTTTCTCTGAAAACTGTTCTCATGCTTGCGGATCAAATGGCTAGTTCTTATTAATATGTTTGTTTGGTCAAACACAGACACACACACACACATGTATCCTTGCCCACATATTGATATATGCTGTTTAAATGTTTACCACAGATCAACCGCATTGAGTTCTTACACAGTAAATCATTTTTGCATCGAGATGTCAAACCAGAAAATTTTCTTATGGGATTGGGAAAGCGCTCAAATCAGGTTTTCTGATTGTTATTTTGTGGTTATGTATTTCATTGATCTTTCTTTTGTTGTATGTGATTGTTGGTATTTCTATATACATTTGACTTGAAAACAGGTGTATGCAATTGACTTTGGTTTGGCAAAGAAGTATCAAGACCCTTCAACTCACGAGCACATCTCTTACAGGTATCCAACATTACCCACTTATATGGTCATGTAAATGCAGTTGGAATTGCTAAATAGTTGGCTGTACGGGTAAGTGTACTATTGCCTCTGTTCCTTCTCAAACAAGTATTATTGGAATCCTGCAGAGATAAAAAGAAATTGACAGGAACTGCAAGATATGCAAGCATAAACACTCACCTCGGTCGTGGTAAACATTTTCTCTTTGGAACTAGTAGCTATCATTACTTTGTTGTTGTTTCTTCTTCACTAACTCAAAGTTAAATACATTCTAGAACAAAGCAGGAGGGATGATTTGGAATCTCTTGGATATGTTCTAGTGTACTTCCTAAGAGGAAGGTGATAGTAGCTGCACTTTGCTTTTATGGATGCTGATGAATTGTAGTGTCTATTTTGACGTTTATCTATTGCAGCCTTCCTTGGCAGGGAATAAAGTCAGGAAATAAGAGACGCAAGTATGGAATAATTAGTGAAAGGAAGATGTCTACCTCTATTGAGGTAATATTTGCAAACATGATTACTATATTTTTGACTTGTGAAAGGAAGTGGCTGATCTTTATTTTTACAGGCCTTATGTCGAGGTTCTCCTACAGAGTTTGCTTCATATCTCCAGTACTGTCGTTCACTGCGCTTTGAAGACAAACCAGATTATGCTTATCTGAGGAGAATTTTCAGAGACCTTTTTATCCGCAAAGGTAAATAATAATAATAATGCTAAAATAAATACTATTTTATCCTCAGAAAATATTTATTTTCTATGTGTAGTTTATCGAAGAGTAATGAAAATATTACCAACATATTTATGTTATCTTTTGCCTCTACAGGCTTTGAGTTTGACTATGTTTTCGATTGGACTATTTTGAAGTATCAGCAAGCACAGATTGAAGCTCCTCCTCCCAGATCTCTTGTAAGTGATGTACCTTTATACTAATTCAAATTTATTGTATGCATTTTCACATCTAAGATCTAACAATGTTTGCTTATTTTAGACTCCTGGTTCTGGAACCAGCTCATGGATGACTCCCATGAACCCCAATGTGGAACACCAGTCGGGTAATACGCCAGTCCTATGCCCTCCCTATGCTTGCTTATATGATGTTACACCCACAATACATATATCTGAACTCATAAATTCCATGCAGCCCTACATCTTACCCATACTAAACATGCTGCTCTTAAACATATCTCACTGGGTGTTGTCTTTAACTTTTACAGGTGAAGAAGGGAGACGATTAGCAGACTCTTCCCAGAGGAGAAACTATGGGCAACCCGGAAATGCAGAGTTCTCCAACTGGAAATGACTTCGCCACAAAAAAAAAAAAAAAAGATGCTATTGTAAGTTATCCGAGTTACTTTGACAATGCAAATAGAAGGTTTGTTAGATAGATGAGACATTTGGGAGGAAACTATGTTTTTTCGTCCAACTTTATCAATGAACTTTGCAGTTGTCAAGTGCAGAGACTGTACACAAAATCTCAAGCAGACAGAAGCTCTCCTTCATCATCTGGCAGGAACAACTCTAGCACAGTATTTTTGACTATAAGTGTGACACTTAACATGCCCTTTTGGTGATATCTTCACTTTCTCACCTAGTATTGGTATTGGTAGTGGCAAATGTAAATTTGCCATTGTAATTTTTATTTTATACTCCCTCCGTCCCGAATTGGATGTCTCATTTACTTTTTGCACGCTTTTTAATGAATCAAAAGTAAATGTTATGCACTTTCCAATTATGCCCCTCACTTTTTCACTTTTGGAAATAAAAATAATAAAGAAAGCAAAAGCTAGAAGGGTAATTTGAAAAAAGTAGAATGATGGTGATGTTCAATTTTAGAAAGTGGACAACATTTTGGGACAAACTAAAAAGGAAAGTAAGACACATAAAATGGGACAGAGGGAGTACATTATATCTCCTTATCAATTATGCTTCGAAATATCAAGTTGAAGGTGAGCCTCTTTTTGCAATATTCTCCCTCCTTCCCATTTTAGAACTTATTTGTTGATTAAAATTATTTATAATACAATTTTTGTGATATTTAATTTAGTAATTAGGTAATAAAATTTACATATTTAAGTACATTATAAGGTTTTTTTTGGCTGTGTTTTATTGACTTAACAATTCTTAATAAGTGAAAAGAGTTAGTGAAAAGAGTTAATTTAACTAATGAATAGTGAATAATTCATATAACATGAGGTAGCAGGTAGAGATAATCTTAATTTTTTTAAATTAGTTATGATTCATGTAATATAGCCCCTAGCCACCATACATGTCACCTTTAATATTTAAAAAATTACTCTTCAATATATTAAAAAAGTATATAAAAACTATTGCTAAACATTATGTGTTGTAATTAGTTGATGGTTCTTTAATTGGTCAATCTTTTACCATTTAGAGTAGCTATGTTTAATTGATTTTAAGGGGAAAAATTATAAGGGTACACAAAACCTTGAGTCAACATATAATTTTTTGGCCATATAACAGGCAATTTATATCCTACACCACGGCGCGCGTTGTAATATGCGCCCAGATGCAAAACGACGTCGTTTTAATTTATTTTTTTTTTTGAAATTTCCCGCCCCAGTGAATGGCAGTAGTTTTTTCTTTAAAAAAAACCCGCTGTTCAAGAATGTACATAATGTTATATTAGAATACACATAATTGTATACATGAATGTACATAATTATATAACAAAATATACATACTCTTTTTAAAAGATAATACACATAATCTAACATAATACATAATACATAATAAACATAAACTTTTAACATAATACACATCAACTATTAACATAATACACACAAATTTTCTGATTCGGATGTACATAATTGTATAAAAAGAATGTACATAATTGTATAAAAATGTACATAACTGTATGAACCAATACACATAACTGTATGAACAAATACACATAACTGTGTGAACAAATACACATAATCCCAGCAACTTCCTACCGCGCCTCCCAAAACGACCCAAAACGACGTCGTTTTGGGAGGCGCGCGGCGCACAGTGCTATGTGCGCCGTGGTGTAGGGTATAACGATTGCATATAACATTGCAATGTAAGTTGGGGATGGGTTTGATTTTGGCCAAATTAGTGTTTGGCTAATATTGCAACAAGTTGAAATCTAACTTGATTGTTTCAAACTAACCCGAAAAATGACACATTGAAGTTGTAACTATTCAGCAAATTCAAGGATATGAGTATGTGTATGGATTAATTTTGATTTTTTTTTTTAAATTTCCAACATGTGTCGGAAGCTTGCAACACTAGCTATAAAAAATGGCAGTTTTTGTCCTTTTTTGAGTTTTGTTTTATGTAAAATGGATCAATTTTATGTAATTGGGACCCACTTTTGAAAGTTGATAAAAAATTACAGAGGTATATAGAAAATAGTGAAAAATTATAAATTTAGTGATGTGAAAGTAAGAATGACTTTTGAAAGTGAAAAATATTTGCCTTATGATAAATCTTCGTGTGAGTAAGTAGGAGGGAGAAAATGTGAGAGTGTAGCCTGCCTGTAGGAAAGCAATAGGGATTAGGGAAGCAGTTGATATAGGCACATGGAGCAGAAAGTGATATGTGCCCACAATGTAGTAAAGCACAATAAATAAACCTCAAGGTGCTAGAATAGTCCTACAACATTTCCTCTCTAGAATAGCCAATAATGACCAAAGGTGTTTTGCCCTACCCTACATCTTTGCCCATTGTAATTCTTATATCTACTATTTCTTTTTTACTTTAGACTAATGTGACATTTAAACTACCGTAAGTCAAAAGTTTTTATTCTTTTCTTCATCCAAAAATGGTGAAAGTTTTATGGACTACATTAGAGTATCTCTCATAGTTGTAAATTTTTTAGAGATTTTGCAAGTTTAACTAAAAAAGGAAAAGTTTCTAAAAAAAAAACTAAAAAAGGAAAAATAGGATAGAAAAAGAAAAATAAAATAAAGGTTTACGCGCCCGGCTGGACGTGAGATTGGTGCCTCACACGAGGCCTTCTTTAATTGTTGCATTCTTAGTGGGGCCCACATAGCTTACAAAAAACAAGCTCCTTCCGCAAAGACTAAATACATTCTCTCTCCTCACCCTCTCTCCTCTACATATGCATTGTTTCCTCAAAAACCACACCAAGATGCATTTGTGGGGATGCTCGAGCATTCTTAATAATTGCTGTTTTTGAAAAGTTTTTGCATGTGTGACTAGGAAACATAATATGGGGAAGAGGAAAAAAAAAAAAAAAAAAAAAAAAAAAGAGCAAGTATGCCAACAAAAAAAAATATTTAGATTTTACGTGCCTAGAGTAGCGTTGAATGCGCGAACAAGGCACGCCTTCTTCTCCACTTGGGCCCCACACTTTCAGACCAAAAATCACACCTCTTACAAGAACCCCTTTTCTTTAGGAACCCCATTTCTTCTCTCTCCTCATAGTCCCTCCACATCATCCTTGCTTTCTCAAAACCCACCCTAAAATCCATGGAGGGAGATGCTCAATTAATTGCACTGCTGGAACAGCCAACATAATTGAGGAAATGGTAGGGTAACAATCAAGCCCAAGGAAAACCTCCCTTGATCACTAAATGTTATGTGCAGTGCAGACCTATTCATTCTTCAGTTAAGAATCTCACCAAATGAACAACACAGTCAGATTTGATGAGTTCATATCAAGTTTAACTACATACACACAAACCCGAAAGCCCTCTAATAGTTATCGATCCCCTACCTACCTAATTGTTAATCGAAGGAACTAGATTAGGAACCTGTCGAATTTTCCCTCGAGGCTCTCCTTAGAACTCATAATCTATGAGAAACTCATCCTATCACCATTCCTTACATTGGAGAAAACACACATACATCTAATAAGAATAACTATGTCAAAAGGAGTTAATGCAGAGGCCAAAAACAAAACTATGCTAACAACAAAGGAAAGTTCAGCCTCCACAAACTTAAGTCACTGGTTCAATAGGCAATATTTAGGGAAATAGACCAAGATTTGAAACTCGACAGCGACAGTGTGAGAATTATGCTTAAAGTGGGCAGATCCCTTGTGAGTTACCCGTGATTTACACCCTCCCAAATGCTCTGTCGGGTCAGGTGTGGGACCCTTGGGGTTGGGGATTCAACCTTTTGGGGGAACAAGGGGAAGTTGATGTACAGAGACAAGGGCAACTGTTTTTTTTTTAAGAATTATTACTGTGTATAACTGTTTTCTGATAGGTACCTGGAAATGATCAATCAAGAACTACCAAACATCTCTTCAACCAAATAAGATTATTGACAATGGGAAGTTAGAATGCAGAATTAGAAATCAACCCACATTTCCTGTTCAGGGTTTTATATTCATATAACTCTAAAATTTCACCAATTTCAGAGGCCAATCAATCCCTCAGTTACTAACCTAATCAAGCACAGAATTAAGGAATGGTAAGAAGCTTCATATGCAACACAGGGGTAAGTCCATCCATATCAACAAATCAACAATCCACTACTACACTTAAAAGGAAAGAAAGAGATAGATGCATAGTTGAAGGAAGAAAACTTATGAGAAGAAGCAAAAAGATGAAAAAGTGCATTAATATAAAGGAATATGTGAAGAATGATGATCATCTCCGGCCATAGACTACTTGAGTATACCTCTCTTTAATCCACCTAAAGCTCTTCTTAATCGAGCCTTTGAGTTTCCCCTCTACAGCGTACGCCTTATAGCTAGCCACCCTCTTCTTCCTCTGCAATTCTGGGTCACCCAACACCCATCCCTTCTTCAAATTCGCGTCCCTACCACCCGTCTTCGCCTGCGTATTGTTGTTTGAATATGCATAGGAAGCGCTGTAGCATCGGAGATCTTGAGGCCCACCCGGGTTGGGGTTGGAGAAGCCGTTGTATGTGTCTACCACTTGCATTCTTGAATCATTGTATGACTTTGATCTCAAGTCCTCCATTTTTGATTATTGATTTTTGATTTTGAGGCTCGTGAGTGAGTGAGTGGGTGGGGGTTTAAGGGTTCTTGATTTTCAGGTGGGTTGAGCGTTCTCTCATAATGGGATTTGGGTTTGTTTGGGTTGCGTCGGTGGGCGTGGTTATGGCTAATGCAATGCAAATTGCAATGCGGTGCAGTTGGAACTTGGAAGAGGAGTAGATGGAGAAGAGAGTTAGTCAGTCCATGTGCAATAAATAAATAAATTAAAGCATCCTATCTCCATACTTAAACTAATTTTAAAATATCACCGCTTTAGTTTGTGTCCATCAGTTATAGATAATTTAAACTATTTTATTTTATTGTGATTTTTTGTCGATTAGGCTCACAATTCACAAGGGACAAACTATATTGTAGAATCGTGTCCACCTTCCAAGATGAACACAGTTCCAAAACTGTCATAATTGTGAATATAAAGTTCAAAAATTATACCAAGTGGCTTTGTGGTCCATTAGTATCCGGTTGACCCTTTTTGTGGGATGTCTTAGGTTTGAGCCTCGGTGTAAGCGTAGATAGTATATGTGGGTACCCCAATCGTTATGCTGTGCATACGGATGCCAAAACGACGTCGTTTTATTAAAAAAACGCGCGTCTCCCCTTTAAAAAAAATTCAGGTTCGATTCCCAGCAACAACATTATATTGTTCATTCATTCTGGAATTTTAGTTCATAGATTATGGAATTATAGTTCATTGATTATGGAACTATAGTTCATCGATTATGGAATTGTAGTTCATCGATTCTGAAATTTTAGTTTATAGATTATGGAATTTTAGTTCATTCATTCTGGAATTTTTAGTTCATAGATTAGATTATGGAATTATAGTTCATCGATTATGGAATTTTAGTTCATATGTTGTTGCTGGGAATCGAACCTGATTTTTTTTTTAAAGGGAGACGCGCGTTTTATTAAAACGACGTCGTTTTTGCATCCGTATGCACCATGCATGGTGCATCCGCTCGTTTTTGCATCCGGTGCATACGGATGCACAGCATAATTTGCCCGGGTACCCCTCTTCCTTTGTAATAAAAAAAATAAATAAACATAGAGTTCAAAAATTGATAATATGAAGTTCAAAAATTATGAACATAGAATACTATAATTGTGAATATGAAGTTCAAAAATTATGAATATAGAGTTCTATAATTGTGAATATGAAGTTCAAAAATTATGAATATAGAGTTTTATAATTATGATTATAGAACTGTGTCCACCTTGCAAGGTGGACACAGTTCCACGGCATAACAATTGGTCACAAGGTACAGTTTACTCATTGTACAGTTGTACACTATCAAATAATGGTTGTAAGTTTTTCTCTTCACTCAAAAAAAAAAAAAAAATAGTTAACAGGTTTGTTAATGTGTAATATCAACCTATTTGGTATTTTGGCAACTACCGTAGACCACAATTCACAATATAAGATAATTGACATATAAATTCACTTTTAATATAATAAGTATTTTTTTTTTTTTGAGTACAGAATTTATTTTTAAAAATTATAAAATAAACATTTATTAGTCTATAACATAATTTGTGATATTTTGGTTCACAGTTCACAGCATGACAAAAGTATAATACTTATCCCTATCACACGTTAGGTTTTGCCAAGATGTAGATCCCAAAGTGGCATGAGAATTTACCATTTTGTCTTCGATCATAACGGAGTACTATCGAAAAATTGGAGAGGAAAAAAAAAAAAAAAAAAAAAAAGATGAAAGAGACACAATAGTAAAATTTTTTA